>NC_064642.1:486408070-486711100 GCF_023864345.2 Schistocerca serialis cubense | reverse complement strand
TGTATCTTAAAAAGGAGTGTAACCATATACATAATGGAGCTAAATGGGCCTAGTTTGCCAAAGCAAACTAACTGCAAAGGTAATTTAAAAAACATCAGAATGAATAAAAGAAGAAAAAAAGGATGATAATGGGTTAATGTCTGGGGACTCAGATTGTGTAAGGATGGTTACAGAAACAGGTTGTGTACTCATTCAAAGAAACTGTCGTAGTATTCTTAGCTGAAGAAAGCCCATAAAACTTTAATCAGGATGTCGGTCACTTTATTTGAACGTAGCTTTTTCCGCATGCAAGCTCGCTTTTGTTATGGGCTGTGGTCCCTCATCCGATAAAAGACTTAGAGATCCGTGGCTGTTATCCAGAAGGACTGTGTAAAATAACTGCACGAAGACTCTCAGGTGTCATTCGCAAGGAGAATTTGTCCAACATCAATAAATACGAGTGGCACATATATAGTTTTCAGCCCAAGTGAAATGTAGCGTAAATAGCCTTATACATATGATACAAACTGAGCTTCCCTTTTGTTCACATATCGACGGAATTTCCACGAGATGACACAAGAATTAAAACTACAGCTCTGACACGAGGCCAAAAGCTGTTAAAATTAACGGTATTGATTCTGCACCAGCTCCGCGACAAAATGATCTGTGATTTTCGGATCATGTGTCCATTACGGTAGGTGCCATCTAAAAGGCGATTTCAGCCTTTTAACGAATTAAGCCGCAGAGTTGGAGGTGTGGGTTAGGGATAAAGAGCTGACGTATTAGCGCTTTGGCAAACACACGTCCATTACAGCAGCCACCGAAAGTAAATGGACGCCAGTTTTAACGTGCTGGCAGCGAGCGCGCAGTTACGCTGGAATTGGCGAAGGCTCGTGCCAACTCTGCGGTGCAAAAAATCCTTCTTACCGAACTTTATTACCAGTTAAAAAAAATGAGCGAAGGAACTGAAACACTGGGTGCTGACGTCATATTCACGAGATCGACAAACACTTCCGTCAAATTTACACAACGTGAATGCATTTAGCAGGGTATTTAGTGAATGAAGATATAAAATCCTAACCGCAAGGTTATAATCTACGTAAACCGAGCTGCGGAGTGAAACTTTCTGTGGAGCTGTGCTGTAATACGAACTTTCATACCAGGGATATCCTCGGCACATTAGTGAAAATCACTTCGTGCAAGAAATAATCTGAGCGACTGATGTGAGGAAATTTGCCATTTTGATAACTACACCAGTTATTCTATATCATTAACAGAGCGTATTTATAAAATCACGTAAATATATGTATATCACACTGATCATTGACAGAAACTGTTAATTCCGAACTACTGCAGAGTGTGTGATCATCAGATTCAAGAGGTAAGAAATGATCACCATAAAATGCATATATCGAGACACACTGGCGTAGGGCCGGCGAATAGTACGAAGTAGCCATGTGGGGGAATCATATGAGAGATGCAGTGCAAGGATGATGTAAAACACGTCTTTAACACAGAAATCGTGCTTGGAATTAACGGAATTAATACAATTTCATTAGCATAAATACACTGAGAAAACAAGAGGCATTTACGAGTGTTTAAAACAATATGACCAATATTACCAACGGAAATAAAAACAGAATAAAAATATTTTCTCGACACAATTGAGAAGGCAAATAAATGTATTGCAGAACATGCGACAAATAACATTTGGCTTTCCTTCTTGCCGTGATAAGTATTTTAACATATAGGAAAATAGGACAATCCTTTTAAGCACGCAGTATACTAAAGTATAACTCAATAAAGCAGTAAAGGAATGAATCGTCGAGCTTTTTGTTGCCCTGTTTCTTGGTATAGGCGGTGGCATACTAGTGCCCTTTTTTGTTTTAAACCTCGAAAGAACATTTCGTGCAACTGTTCCTGATTCAGCTGTTTCTTCCGCTGAAGGCCCCACACAGTTTCTTCTTCCGTGCCAACTTCTTCATCATAGAACAACCCTTGCATTCAGCGTCCTCGATTATATGTTGTATATATTACGAACTACTCCTACCCCTGCAGTTTTCACCCTGTACAGCATCCTCAAGTACCATGGAAGTTATTCCTTGGTTTCTTAACACACATCCCATCAATTTTCTTGTCAATGTTTCTCACGTGGTCCTATGACACATCTTATTATTGTTGTCAATATCTTTCACCTGCTCCTCTCGTCGATGATTTTGTGTAGGGCCTCCATGTTCATTAACTTATCAGTAGACATCATTTTTAAAATCTTTCCATAGCATGACGTCTCACCACCTAAATTCTATTGTACTCCAGTTTTCCAACAACCCATGCTTCACTATGATCTACTTCTGTGCTCCAAACTTAGACTTTCAAATATTTCTTCCTCAAAATAAGCCCAATGTTTGGTACTAGTACACGTCCTTCTGTCAGTAATGCCCCCTTTGCTTTTGTTAGTCTGTTTTTTTTTTTTTTTTTTAGTGCACCCTCCTTTACCCGTTATCTTATTTTCCATGTATGAGAATTCCTTCATCTACCTCGTGGTCACTAATCCTTATAATAGATTTGTTGCTGATCTCGTTTCTATTACTCTTTATTAATTTCATCGTTTTTGCTTTACTTTCAGTTCACATCTCGTTCTAATTGTACAGTTTATTACATTCTACAGATTCCGTACGTACTGATTATATTCGCCGAGGACTATACTTTCATTATCGATTCTTATATCCATTTTCACCTGATTTTTATTCCACTCTAGAATTTTCTTTTATTTCCGTCATTGCATCTTCCATGAATGAATTAAACAGTAGAGGTGAAATGGTGCATCCCTGTCTTACACCCTTTCTAGTCGGAGCCTTTTGCTCTTGGTCTTCCAGATCTGAGGATCCTATATCCGGTCTCATCAAAATAATGTTTATATTTTGTGGCAATTTTTGTACGCTTATAGATTAACGTCACCGCGGAGTAAATGTTATATTGTTGCAGCTATCGCTTTTTTCGCCATGACCTGTAGTTCAGATTTACCTTCACCCACTGTCAGTGCTTTCCGATGTAGTGGTTGTCGCTTTGTGTGCACACTTTGTATCGCATAGTGATATAGCTACAGTCAATCGTTTGCGTTGGGCTGCTGCGCTCGCTAATGTATTCTCGGGTTTATTATTCGCGCCGCGTTTTACAGTCTTCCGGATTCAGAATGAAGTGATTAATATCGTATCATGGCATAAAGAATGTTGTTACAATTGAATGTAGTTAAATTGGTTTTGAAATGAGTAATTACTTCGATAATTAATCATACAGAGTTTTGTGCACCGGTTACTCTTATCAATTGAGGCTTTCATTTCTCGCATTTTAAAATTCATCAACAAAAGAAAATAAATCATTAAATCACTAAAATAAAGAAGAGGGAAACAGTATCGTTCAGTACAAGCTCCCTCGAGGGTGCCAAGGTACTTAGAATTCGGATACCGATTGCCAGTGTAATTACAAGGTGAGCGAATTGGAAATGTTCTATGTCACCAACGCGTCTTTAAACAACGTTGAACAGAGAAAAAGTTATAAGCTGTGAACCATTAAATCGGTCGTTGTGGAGTAAGAACAATCATCTGCCATAATTCATGGGATATGACGTGATATACATTGAGATAAATGGAAAACTTTCGCCTCACACGTGAAGTTTTAGTATTTTTATTCTTTACTACTAAGACACTCCTTCAGTCAGTCCCTGACCCTTGCAGCACTTTTGACTGCATGAAACTGCGGAGGGCGAACGCTTATTAGCGGAAACAGTAACCGTCGCCCAATGTATCACCTGGAATAAGACTTGCACCCGGCGGCCGAACTTCCCCGGATAGGTCTTGCCGGCCAACAACTCCACACAATAATTTCATTTCATTTTTTTTCTCCATACGGTAGAATCGTGATGTCAGCGCTGTTTACCCTTCGCTGTTTGTTCTTGGTACAAAGGCGGTTCACAGATTCAGTGGTTATCTGCACAAAAGAGGCAGTCCTGTGATCTACCTTCACAAATCTTATAAACGTATGGAGGTGTATCTATTACGCAATTCCATAATCGACCGGTACAGCAAATTTGCTATGAAACGACATTACACCATCATGCAAAACAAGTTTAAGGATTTAGCAGGCGTTGAAAGAACAAAAATTACAAAAATCGACAGACGGGATTCATTGACCTGTATATCAAGACTCACTGTGTGTCAAAGTAGCAATCATGGAACACTTTAAGTTTGTGGTACGAATAATAAATGTTATGAAGTTGCATCTTTGTTGAACTGTCTGTTGCCGCAGATTTCGATTCAACGGAACGAAAAATATGTACACACTGTAAAATACTGCAAAGTACGTTGGTTGTGTTAAGGGGCAAGCCTGTAAGTATTTCCCGATTGAAAACATACTATTGTTGAGTTTATGAATGAACCACGAAATTACAAAAGAGAATTAGAACGTCCGAATGGGCTAGACCTAGCATTTGAAGTGGGCTTGGCTGCCCACAGCCCAGGGGACGGCACTGCAAGATCAGAAATTAGTTATGATTTTTGTGAAATTCATTGTAACCTTGAAACAATTACATGTACTGTTTTGTGAAGGTCTTGACGACTTTGCCTATCTCCTGTATATTTTCAAGACCGTTTGCCATTTCAGGCGAAAAAGCCCATATGCATGTGCAGATGGAACCAATTGATCTACAACGTAGATCCCTTGTAAATGGCAAATTGTTTTACCTTTAAACTATCCAGGACGTATTCGTTGTTTTCCACGGAAGAATTTGAATGCGCCCGTAATGACTTTCCAAAAAACATTAAATATTTCGATTGACGTACAGAGCGATTCCGCGGCCTCTAACGCTAGATTTTATGCAATCGACGACTTCAAACACCAAGTGCCAGATTTTCTTATTCTCACTGGCCATGTGCAAGCTGTTAATCCTATAGAAAAAGAAATGGAAATTCCTTATTTGTGAGAAATTTAATACTGTTAAATTCTATACTGGAATAAGTTTCCGTTAGAGGCCGTATTTTTCGAATTATTGACGTAAAAGGTGCAAAAGTAACCTCCATTTGCGTTTTCCATGAGTAACTCGAAATTCGTGGCCTCCATCGGAAATTTAGCTACATTAAATTTTCCTACAAAAACTTCTGTTAATTTTTTTCTGCAGCACTAGTAGCTTACAGAAAGCAAGCGAGAGAATATGAAAATCTCGAGCATGGTTTTTGCATAACATACCGAGTGATCAAAAAGTCAGTATAAATTTGCAAACTTAATAAACCACGGAGTAATGTAGATAGAGGGGTAAAAATTGACACACATGCTTGGAATGACATGGGGTTTAATTAGAACAAAAAAAAACCACCCATATTGCTAGACGCGTGAAAGATCTCTCGCGCACGTCGTTTGGTAATGATCGTGTGCTCAGCTGCCACTTTCGTCATGCTTGGCCTCCCAGCTCCCCAGACCTCACTCCGTGCGGTTATTGCCTTTGGGATTACCTGAAGTCGCAAGTGTATCTTAATCGGCCGATATCTCTAGGGATGCTGAAAGACAACATCCGACGCCAATGCCTCGCCATAACTCCGGACATGCTGTTCACAACATTATTCCTCGACTACAGCTATTTTTGGGGAATGATGGTGGACATATTGATCATTTCTTCTAAAGAACATCATTTTTGCTTTGTCTTACTTTGTTATGCTAATTATTGCTATTCTGATCAGATGAAGCGCCATCTATCGGATATTTTTTTAACTTTTGTATTTTCTAATAAAACCCCATGTCATTCCAAGCATGTGCGTCAATTTGTACCTCTCTATCCAGATTAATCCATGATTTATTCAGTTTTCAAATTTATACTGACTTTTTGATCACCTGGTATAAGAAACTATCAGCCTCGATTGCGGTAATGAAACCAACCTTTACCTAGGTTTCAGCCCAAATACTTGAGCCTTCTTCAAAATGTGACTACACCTACTCAGGCTGTTTTATTTCTAGACCATGCCCTCTTAGACAAATTATAGCTTCAGGTATATCTTCTGACGGAACTCAATTATTTGGGCTGAAACCTAAGTAAAGGTTGGTTTCATTACCGCAATCGAGGCTGATAGTTTCTTATATATTAGATTATCACGATTGCTGACTGTGCTGAAATGTTGAAAGTACAAAAGTTTTTGCATAAAGTACGAGACGTAGGTCCAGCTGAACCACTCACTATGTGTATGAATAACTTTTTTCGACTATGAAACCAAATAATTAAAAATTATGAGAGAAAAAAATGTGAGACTGTCTCTTTGTGTCTACGTGGAAACAGTTTTTACCAGATAGCATTATATTGTATCTTCAGTGCCTGAAAAAAAAATTAGTTAAAAATGGTTGCAATCCGTGTCGAGAAATATGGAATCTGATACCAAGTCGTATGCCGTTTGACTGGACTGTCATGTGGATGCGTCGCATACGCAATTTTCCACCCTCTTTCCCCTCTCCAAGCTCAAACAGCGTGGTGTGGACATGGGGGCAGTGGGGAAGTGTGCAGCCAGGCAAGACAGTTACGTAGGCGTTCTAGAGCCCAACTTGCGCGCCGAATTCTTGGCCGTTCATGGACTGAAGGGACCTACAGACGGCGACCTGAGAACGTACTGGCGCAGCAAAGGGACAGCCCACAGGCGTTAACAAAGGCAGAGCAGGTCTCAGCTGGCAGCAGGTGACGGCGCGGTGCAGGCCAGCTGCGTCCCCCGTGCAGCGCCTCGCCGCGGCTGTGCTGGTGGCGCCCCCTGCCTCTCCCGCCACTGTCCGCTCCTCTCCAGGTAACGAGTGGCGCGTGCCCAAGTCGCGCGCACCGCAGCACGTAATTAGGCCGCCGCTCGCTGCTCCATAATTAGCGGCGGACGCCTGCTGGAGAGTGACCGCCGGTCTGCGCGTGCGCTAGGTCACGGCGCCTCGGGGCGGAGCGTGTGCGCCCACCCACGCCGCTGTCCCACATTTCTCGAAACATCCGCGTGCAAGTGCTGTCGCCTAACCACTGCCTCGGGACACGTGTCTGTAATCTCCGATTGCAAGCACAATTTCTGCAACCGTGCTAATCACACAGGATAAAAATATTTTTTTACCTCAGGAAACACAACCGTAATCATCATCATCATCATCATCATCATCATTTATTGCCTTATCGGGCCTTTAAGGCCTACAGCAAGAAGAACAAAAGGAAAAGTAAAGACAAAAAGACTTACAAAAGTACTCTATACAGTAGTAAAAGTTACATATGTACATTACAGCTTAAAGAAAAAAACGAAAAAAATAAACAGGGCATTCAATCAAAGGTTTAAAAGGCAAGAGGGATACATTACAGAAACAAAAAAACAAAAAAAACACACACGCAGTGTCTGTCAATTACACGAGAGGAGGGAGCTGTTGCAGATGGCAGTCCATCTCATCCGGTCGTTGGCGTCCTCCTCCACGGCTGCTGGTTCCACTTCTTTCAGGATCGTTGTTATCCTATCCTTCCATCGAGTTCTTGGGCGTCCTCTAGGGCGTTTTCCTGTGGGTTGAGAGTGGAGGACTCTGTTTGGAAGGGATCCGTCTGCCCGTAGGATGTGGCCAAACCATTGGAGTCTCTTCTGCGCCAATATTCGTCCAATGTGTGGCTTTCCATACCGCTGGTATAAATCTTCTTTTTTTCTTCGTTCCCATTTACCTTCCATGGCATTGTAGATGGGTCCATATATCTTCCGAAGTACCTTCCTTTCAAATGCACATATTGCTTCTTCTGCTGTTGCTGATGTTGCCCAAGTTTCACAGCCGTATAAAAGTACTGGTCTCACCAGTGTCGTGTATAGGTGGATCTTGTTCTTCTGCGATATCAGCCGAGATCTGAAAAGATTGTTCAGGCTAAAGAACATGCGATTAGCATTTGTTATACGTTGCTGTACTTCTTTCGTTACTTCACTTCTATTTGTTAGTATGGAGCCCAGGTACTTGAACTCTTCAACTCGTTCGAAGGTATGCCTGTCGACATCAATGGAAGGAGGGAGATCTCGGCGGCGTGATACAACAAGATATTTAGTTTTTTCCTCGTTCACCACCAGCCCAATTTTCTCTGCATTGTGGAGGAATCGGGAAGTATCCCTGCGTACTTGCTCTAGAGTGTCGCCAAGGATCACAACATCATCAGCAAATGCCAAGATTGTGTCTGCTCCCACCATCTCCATCTCTCTGGTTCGACAAGTGTCACGGCTTACTTTTTCCAGGGCCAAATTGAATAATATTGGCGCCAATGGATCTCCTTGTCTCAATCCATTTTGTATACTGAATGATGGTGATAGTTGATTACCAAACCGCACTTGGGCCGTAGACTGAGAGTAGCAAGCAGCAATTAAGCGGATGTATTTTGATGGGATGCCAAGTTCCTCTAACGTTTCCCATAACGTGGCGCGGTCAATGCTGTCATAAGCTTGTCGAAAATCGATGAAGATGAGGTGTAGATCCTTATTGAATTCGTAGAATTTTTCTATCAACTGCCTCAGAGTAAATATGTGATCAATTGTCGATCGTCCAGCAACGAACCCACATTGATAGGTCCCTACAATTCCTTCAGCCAGTGGTTTCATGCGGTTTAGTAGCAGTGTTGTAAAAACTTTGTAGCCAATTTCATGTAACGAAATCCCTCGGTAGTTGGATACATGAGTAGCATCTCCCTTCTTGAATATGGGACATATGATTGCTCCCTTCCATTCCTCAGGAATAACTTCTGCTTCCCAGATGGTAGAAATTAATCGTTTCAAAGCACAACCGTAATACAGAGTAATATCTGCTTTATCCTTGTTAATAGCATCAGGCAGGCGACGTGGAGAAATAGTGGTTTTTCCTCTGTCTCAACTGGGTATTCCACATCCAGCTCAAGGCACTGTACGGGGTGTAAATTTTAAGTTGACAATCCAGAATAACTCGAAACATAAGCTTCACACGAAAAAATGTGTAGAATCCAAAGTTGATTAATTTCGAAAGAGACATCTGTTGGTGCTAAAATTATCCCGCCACCCAGCTTTCTGGGGGTGGGACAGGAGGCAACTTTAAAATTTCAAATGGGAATCCCAGTTTTTTATTGCAGAATCAGATTCTACATAAAAAACTACGTACATTTTATCTTAAACATTTCTTTTGATTCTTGGTACTAGGCGCTGTAATTCAAGAAAAATCCATGTTATCATTTTGGCGTGGAAAATGATTACGGATAAATAAAAAATACTTATTTAATTCGTAAATTTTGATCCGCTAAAACTAAAACTCTCCCTCTCTTCCCATAGGGTCTGGTCTCAGAGAGAGAAATTAATTTTACATGCCATTATGGGGAAGGGATAGAAGAAAGGGTTGCGGGAGAATCTAGGCTTGGCAGTAGAAATGAGAGAGGAGAATGACTAATTGAATTCAAGGATAAATTTCATATGGTAATAGCGAATACGCTGCTCAATAATCACAAGAGGACGTATACTTGTAAAGGGCCTGGAGATACTGCAAGATTCCAGATGAATTACAGCATGGTCATATAGATATTTTAAAACCAGACATTAGATTGTAAATAGTAGGCAGTTTATTTGAAGAGGAGTAGACACTTTAAAAAGAGCAATCACTGATGTTGGACAAACATGGGTAAAATGAGAGGTACTGTGAAGAAACTCCGGGTCACCAGTTGTAGAACTCTAATTCCCACCCTATGGGGAGAGAGGGAGAGTTTTAGTTGTAGCGAATCAAAATTTACGAAGTAAATACGAATTGTTGTATTTATCAGTAACCATATTCCATGCAAAAATGAGAACATTGATTTTCTTGAATTACAGCGCCTACTACCAAGAATCAAAACAAATGTTTGAGAAAAATGTACGTAGTTTTTTATGTAGAATCTGATTCTGCAATAAAAAATAGGGGTTCCCATTTGAAATTTGAAAGTTGCCTCCCACCCCAGCCTCAGGGGGCTGGGCTGGCGGGCTAATTTTAGCATCAGCAGATGTCCCCTTCGAAAATAATCAACTTTGGATTCTACATATTTTTTCGCGTGAAGCCTATTTTTCCAGTTATTCTGGTTTCTCAACTTAAAATTTACACCCTGTATAATAACTTCCCAAGTCGGTTTAACAAAATATACTGCTCTCTCTTCTGCAGTGTCCCCATACAGAGTCGCACACGACATGTATCAACATCTGTTTCGTGGATAATTTGTGAGTGGCTGTGGTTACCCCGTTGAGTATTGCAACAGCAGTAGCAGTAGAGCTTGGAGAAACAAATGAATTCGAAACGACGCGTAATTCACGATGCCATCCGTAGGAGACTAGTGTTTACAACAGGGCGACAATGGACGACTAACAACGCAGCAGCGAAACTAAAAATCCTGTTGCGACTCCGCATCGGTAGAGATAACAGTTCAATAGACAGTGGGCTTCTTTCAAGAGAACTATTCACAGCCCGTGCGATCAATCTGTACGGGAAGGACAATGGTATAAGCGAAGCGACCTCGGCCAAAGGTTGTTTATTCGCCGGAGAATAATCAAGCCTTACGAGATGCTTTACAGAGAAGACCCTGAAAATCACGCAGAAATTCAGCAGTGCGAGTGAGCAAATCCAGATGCTCCGTTCAACAGATCCTTGGAAGTGACCTCAGCATGTACCCACACGACACGATCTCAGCTCAGCACCGCAAAAACCAAGAAGCAGAAGCAACCTTACCGTTTGCCTGCTGGGCGGAGGACAGGGAACAATCCCACAACAACGTCTGGTTCTGAGACAAGACGCATTTTCATTTATACCTTGCGGTTCACAAAAAAAAAAAAAGTACGCTTTTGGGCGACTGAAAATTCGCAAGTGATTCACGAACAGCACCATTAATTACAATGGTTCAAAAGAAAATCTGCTTTTGCGTTCTGAAGATTAAGTTTTTTTATTTATTTATCTTATGCATTCCGATGCATTGCACCTTAATTAAAGGCATAATAAATGGGTGTTAGATCGGCGTCTGATTCATTATTTCTAAGCCAAACAACTTTCTCTGTGTTGGGAAACCGGTTGAAAGTTTGCACTTTACCTATTCGTCATTATTTTCGACGTATAGCCATTTACATGCCATATATGTGCATATTCATGTTTTTTGTGTTTATCCACGAACCACAGGATTACAGGCCGGCCGTTGTGGCCGAGTGTTTCTAGGCGCTCCAGTCTGGAGCCGCGCTGCTGCTACGGTCACAGGTTCGAATCCTGCCTCGGGCATGGATATGTGTGATGTCCTTAAGTTAGTTAGGTTTAAGTAGTTCTAAATTCTAGTGGACTGATGACCTTAGATGTTAAGCCCCATAGTGCTCAGAGCCATTTGATTTGAACTGGATTACAGCGTGGATCGCATTTTCCAGTCACGGACGTATTGGACTTTATTGTTCGTAACTGTAAACAGTGCACTGTGTTGTCCTTCAGCACGCAGTGATTCATGGAAGATGGAGCAAGGTCACACACTGTAAACACTGTACTGTATTCCTTACACGAGTGTATCGACATGCCAGTCGTTTCACTCAGATTCCCATATCGTGTCAATGACAGATAATTTTCGCATCCAATAATCTAGACCTCAGTGGCTTCTTTCTTTGGAAGTACCCACCGCAAACAATTTTCCCGAGACGTCCACATGATATAATTGAGCTCATCCGACTTTGCTTGAAGCTTGCAGCGAAATCACGTAAAATACATGCCGTAGGTTATCGCTAACAGCAGTGTCGCTCTGAAGGAACAAAGGAACCAAAGTGAATGGCGTATTGAGCATTTCTGAGTAAAAACAATTCTCAAAAAAAAAAAAAAAAAAAAGAATGCTGACACATTTCGTGCGCCACCCTACATCTTGCATATACCGCGAATTTCTCGCTAAGTGCAAAGTCCGAACGGCCTGGAAAAATCCCAGGAGTCTCCAGCATATAAATAGGTTAAAAAGACGGATCCGTAAAATAACAGACTGTCATCCTTAAGATCGCTTCTGCTGTAGCATTTATGGGCACACTATAAGTTCCAACATAATAATTTTTCTTTCGAAAGAAAAGCTTCTCTCGCACATCAGCAGAAAGCATCGCACTTGGAAAACTCACCTTGCCTTTTTCAACAACACGAGATTCTGCGAACGACGTGCGAAGGGCAATAGGCGGATGGTCCTCGACTTCACGAAAACGTTTGACACCAGAGTGCTTCATTGCAGACTCTTCACGAAGGTACAAGCATCTGGAATAGGCTCCCATATACGTGAGTGTCTCGAAGACTTCTTACTTAATAGAATACAGTTTAGAAAAGTAGAAGGGGCTTGAAGATGATGCCCTGGAAGAGTTGTGCTGAGTAAGTGGATTATGAACGGAAAAGACTCCCCGTGGTTTAATAAAATTGGAAAATTGCTAAGGAAGCAGAGACTGTTGACCTCTCGGCTCAAAGTGAACATGGGAATGACGATAATCCAAAGTTAGTAGTCATTCGTACGACTATAGAAAGATTGATATGCGAAGCATCCAGCACCGTCACACCTCAGCATATGATCTGGCCGATAACACAAGAAAACTCTGGTCCTATACAAAATCGCAAAGCGGGTCTAAGGCTTCTATCCAATTACTCGTTCACCAGTCTGCCGTGGCAATAGAAATCATCCAAAGGAAAGCTGCAGTTTAAATCTCGCGTTTAAGAAATCATTCACGCAGGAGGATCGTACAAATACACCGACGTAGCGGCTCATGTATGGAGCAGATAGCAAAAGGCAATCCTGGCGTAGAGAAGCCACTGAAAAAGTTGAAAACAAGTACACTATGTGATCAAAAGGATCCGGACACCACCAAAAACATACATTATTCATATTAGGTGCATTATGCGGCCTCCAATTGTCACGTAATCCGTATCAGCAACCTCAGCAGTCATTTGACATAGTGAGAGGGCAGAATGGGCCGCTCCGTGGAACTTACGGACTTCGAACGTGGTCAGGTGATTGGGTACCACATGTGCCGAAAGTCTGTACGCGAGACTTTCACACTCCTAAAGATCCCTAGGTCCACTATTTCCGATGTGATAGTGAAGTGCAAACGTGAAGGGACACGTGCGGCACAAAGGCGTGCAGGCCGACCTCGTCTGTTGACTGACAGAGACCGCCGACAGTTGAAGACTGTTGTAATGTGTAATAGGCAGACAGCTATCCAGATCATCGCACAGGAATCCACTGCAAGTACTATGACAGTTAGGCGAGATGTGAAAAAACTTGGATTTAAAGGTCGAGCAGCTGTTCACGCCGGTAAACGATAAACGTCGCCTCGTTTAGTGTAAGGACGATTGCCAGCCGGGTGGTCGAGTAGTTCTAGGTGCTACAGTTTGGAACCGCGCGACCGTTACAGTCGCAGGTTCAAATCCTGCCTCGGGCATGGATGTGTGTGATTTTCTTAGGTTAGTTAGGTTTAAGTAGTTCTAAGTTCTTGGGGACTGATGGCCTTAGAAGTTGTCTCATTGTGCTCAGAGCCATTTGAACCATTTTTTTTTTTTTTGTAAGGACGATTGTACAGTGGAAAAACGTTGTGTGGGGTGACGAATCACGAAATGCACTGCGGCGATCCGATGGCAGGGTGTGCGTCTGGCGAATACCCGGTGAACGTCATCTGCCAGTAACAGAGGCGGTGGTGGTGTGGTGTGGTCGTGCTTTTCACGGAGGAGGCTTGCACTCCTCGTTGTTTTGCATAGCACTATCACGGCACAGGCCTAAAATGATGCATTTACCACCTTGTTGCTTCCCAGTATTGAGGAACGATTCGGGGATGGCGACTGCATCTTCCAACACAATCGAGCACCGTTTCATAATGCACGGCCTGTGGCGGAGTGGTTACACGACAATAATATTCCTATAAAGGGCTGGTCTCCACAGAGTCCTAAGCTGAATCGTACAGAAAACCTCTGGGATGTTTTGGAACGCCGACTTAGTGCCAGGCCGCGCCGACCGATATCGATACCTCTCCTCAGTGCAGCACTCCGTGAAGAATTGGCTGCCATTCCCCAAGACACTTTCCTGCTCCAATTGAACGAGAGTGGAAGCTGTCAAGTTTAAGGGTGGGCCAACACCACATTGAATTACAGCATTACCGGCGGAGGGCGCCACGAACTTTTAAGTCATTTTCAGCCAGGTGTCGGGATACATTTGATTACATAGTTTATACCGTCGTACAGGCTCATGTATGGAAGAGATAGTGATACGAAATCCTGGCGTAGAGAAGCGATTGAAGAAGTTGAATACAAATAAGTCGTGAGGTCAGGAAGGAATCTCAAATGTGTTTCGCAGAGACTATTCTACGGCAATGGCCCCTTACTTAGCTTGTGCTTCACGCGAATCTCTCGCCCAGCACTAACTTACAAGAGAATGGGAAAAAACCACAGGTGACTCCTGCATATAAGAAGGCTAAAAGAACAGATCCGTAACATTATACACCAGTATCATTAACATCGGTTCGCTGCAGAATTCTTGAACACATTCTCAGTTCGGATGTAATAAACTTCCCTAAGACGGAAGAGCTTCTGTCTCAAATCAGCAAGTATTTCGATGGCATCGCTCGTGGGAAACTCAAGACTATGGATGTCACATGATATCCTGCGAATCATGGATGAAGATCAATACACAACTTCCATACTCATACTTGGATTTCCGTAAAACGTTTCACACTGTGTCCCACCGCAGACTGTTAACGCAAGTACGAGCATACGCGTAAGATTTTCAGAAATGGGAATGACTTGAAGACTTCTTAAATAATAGTACCAAGACCGTAGCCCTCAGTGGCGAATGTTAGAAGAGACAAAGATATCGTTAGGAGCGCACCAGGGATATGCTCCTTCTACCCATATCCATAAATGATATGACGCAATCGGCGTCTGTTTGACGATGGTGCTGTGGTGAACGGAAAGGTATCGTTGTTGAGTGATTATCGAAAGAAACAAGTTGACTTGCATAAACTTTATAGTTTTTGCGATGTATGTCAGCTAACTCTAAATGTAGAGAAATGTAAATTACAGCAGATGAATAGGAAACACAATCCCGTATTGTTCGAATGCAGCATTAGTAGTATGCTGCTTGACACAGTCACCTCGATTAAATATCGAAGCGTGACTCTGCTAAGTGACATGAAACTGAATGAGCAGGGAAGAATGTTAGTAGGCAAGGCGAGTGGTCGACTTCGCTTTATTGGGAGAATTTTACGAAAGTGTGGTTCATCTGTAAAGGAGACCGCTTATAGGACACTAGTGCAATCCATCTCGAGTACTGCCAGGCAGGATTAAAGGGAGCACTACAGAGCCGGACTACTAGGTTTGTTAACGGCAGGTTCGTTCAGCACCCGAGTACTACGGAGGAGCTTCGTGAACTCAATAAAGAATCCCTAGAGAGGGAACGTTTCTCGTGGAACACTACAGAGATCATTTAGAGAACCTCAGTTTCCTTCAGCCTACACATCAGTAAGATCATACTGTGACATGTATTGCTGTGATTTTGTTGGATTGCAATTTAAGTGCACTGAAGATGGCTATGTATAGCCGAAATCTAGATATGAAAGAATCATAAAAACTAAAGGGGTTGCGACTGATTACTGTGTGCCTCTCCTCCTTTATAGTTTACAATCGCTGTGCACAACAGTTCCTTATCGAATCAAAGTTGGTATTTAGAGAATGAGCATTTGAAGCTGGTTGTAGAACGTTTGTATTGCCATCAAGGCACATTTCTCATAATGTCCCAAAGATAGAGAAACTAGAGTCGTACGGAAACACACAGACAGTCGTTTCAACCTCCCTCCATTTCCGAATGGAACAGTAAGGGTGTATGTTGTGGTGGTACAAGGCACTCTGGGCCATGTGGCTTATGGGGGCTTGATAAGTATGTATCCAAATATTTAGGCGCCACTGTCAGGCACCTACAGCTGATACAGCAGTACAGAAGTCCAGCATCAGAAGGTTTCAGAGGAGGGGACGAACGGTCCACCGTTACACTGTAAGCAGCTCAAGACAATTCATAGATAAGGGACACAGTGCTGGCCTCCTGGATATCACCACTGCGTTTTATATACAAGAAAGCAGACTACAGAAAATTGTGTGTTTTTTATTTGTTTTAACTGAACTTATACGCTGATGGCCGTTAAAACTACCACACCAGGAAAAGGATACAACTGACAAACTTTAATTACAGTGCGTACACAGTAAAGTACGGCGAGTACACGATCGAAATTGGAAATGGTTTTACGATTCACAGGGCTCGTAATTTACTACAAGAGATGCCCTATCTGGCAGCGGCAATGACTCTAAACCCCCTGAGCATCCAGTCAGACAGAGATAGGATGACAGATACAAGTATATTTTCGACGCTGTAACAGCTGTACGTCAGAGTACGTTAGTACGCTCCATACCGAAGTAAGAACATAGCTCTAACAATCTCTCTAGCTTTCAGCCGCGTCGAGTGGTTTAAATTCCACGGGCTTTCGTCCAAGTACTTCACGGTTATTGTCAAGTTCTGACTGTTTTTGGTAGTTGCTACCGTCCTTATATAGCCACGCTACCTTCTGTAACGTCATTGTGTTCGGTCCAGCACCATATAGGATACTGTGTTTGTCACGCAGCCGCCGCACCCGCTTCACTCTTTCGATCACCGGATGAAAAGCCGTGCTTAGCTGTAGAGGGGAACAGAGGGAGGAGTGGGAGAGTGGGAGAGGGGAAGAGAGGGAATATCGGGAAAGGAAAGTGGGAGGGGGAGTAAGGGGGGTGGAGGAGTGTCATCCTCAGCCCCCAGGCGTCACTGGATGCGGATATGGTGGGGTATGTGGTCAGAACACTGCTCTCCCGGCCATATGTCAGTTAACGAGACCAGAGCCGCAACTTCGCAATCAAATAGCTTCTTAGTTAGCCTCACAAGGACAGAGTTCACCCCCCCTCCCCCCACTTGTCAACAACGCTCACCTGACCAGATGGTCATCCATCAAAGTGCTCTGCACAGCCCAGCACTGCCTATCTTCAGTGATCTGGTGGGGACCGGTGTTACCATAGCTGCAAGGCCATTGACCTTTTGGAGGAGATAGTATGGCAAAAACAAGAAGAAAATGTTTGGTAAACACTGGCTCTAAAATCAATTCTTTGTGAACTGTAATACTTGTTCAGTAGAAGATTGTGTTTCACAGTAGCGAAGATGAGCAAATGCTCAAACATCTTAAGGTCTGCACTTTAGATCCCAGTTGTCTTTTCCTCGTTTTGGTCCATACTATCTCCTCCCAAAATATAGAAAGCAAAGAGTTTGTAGTTGAACGTATCTGTTTCACAATATCGAAGATAAGGTGCTCACACCAGCAACAGGGAAATGGCGGCACTAACACAATTTAGATATCAGATTGATAGGAAATTCATATAAAATTAATTAATTTGATCGATTAATTACCCTTCTGCCCGCGCCCCCCCACAACCACACCCACACCCACCTCCCTTATGACGTCAAGTGGTTTCCTCAGCCGTCACGTGCGTCACTGCTCCTCCTCCTCCCTACACCCTCTTCCTCCCCCACATATGCTATTGGTGCGAATTGGCAATTTTGATGGGAGTTTCGAGTTTTGGCTGCAATTTCGTGTTTTGGCAGGAATTTCTTTGTGCCACGTCCCATCCCAGCTGCCACTTGGAAATTGGCGAGAAATTAAAAATGGCTGTGCCACTTCTGAGACTCAAACGCTGGTCCTCCTGGAGGGAAAGCCCAAGTACAGCTTCCCGCACATGGTAGTTGTCCAAATGCAAGAGATAGGGGATAAGTTAGTGTACTATATTTATTTTGGTTGAGAAGCTGAAGTAAGTACTAGTCCTAATTACATAATTAATCATAAATATCGGTCATAATTACACAATTACACGCATAGCGCTACACAAGGAATGCCTAAATTCGCAATACAGCTCAAAAATAGAAGATGCCATACAAAAGGTGTTGTCATGCTGGGAAAAATTTCACAATACCACTCGGAACTAATGGTAGATGCATTCAAACTCTACCATTCACCTACAAGTTGGTGGGCATAAAAGGCTAGAGTGGGATATACTATCTTTACTTTTTTTGTGGGGAAATATATTAAACCGATGAGGTACTGGTACTCGAAAAGTACGAATTTAATAAGTATATTGCCTGCAAGCATGCAGCAGAGGACTGTATCCATCGATGTTTGACATCACAGATTGCTACAGATGCCTGCTCGACAATTACCCTGCAGCCCAGGTAATCCAAGCCAATACATGCTACCTCAACTAATTGAAAATCTTCACTGCTATAATCAGACATCGAAATTGTCATGAAAAAACCAGAACCTGTAACCTGTAAGTAACAGATCATAATGCAACATATGTGGTAATTACTATCATTGATAAAAATAGGCTAAGCCGCCTTTCACAATGCAAAAATCACTAAAATTTATGCGTTTCGGAACAAATCTGGTTAAGATATAAATACAAGTCACTTACCTTATAATCGCGTCTTCCCAAAGTGTACATCAGCATCGTTCTTTCAGTAGATAAAGTAAAGAAGAATCGGCTTATAGCGTCTGTGCGTATCGGCAGCGTAAGAGAAACAGCTATTCACGGAGAGTCAGATACCTCAAGGAAACACTCGCGCACTGCAAACACGTAAGTAGAGAGATTCGCAACATATGTACTGGGGAAAATCGTTGTCCTAAAAGATTTCAGAGGGGACAGTAGTTGATCGCACGTTCCCCTCGATGTACACCACAAACTGCCGAGATTAGAGGCCCTCTTACCCCTCCTTATCCCTCATTCCTCATCCCTCTCGCTCCCTTTCTCCCTCCCTCCCACCCTCCACCTAAGGGGGAACAGGCTTCTTCAAACAGTTAACGACTACTAGGTGCAACACGTTTATTTATGGCATACAGCAATCCTACTGTGGTGGGTGTGGGGATGGAGGTAATTTGGAGGGGGACAGGTGGTGGGAGGGGGTAATTAATTGATCAATTTAATTAATTTACATATCAATTTTATATTGTGGTAATGTCGCCACGTCCGTACTACTCATACCTCTTCAAGAACGCATTTTAGAGCCCACATTCACTAGAATATTGCTTTGAATTATCGTTACTGTCATATCCCTTAATAATGACCATTATTCCTGGGACACCCTCTATAAATAGTTCCAAAAATAAAATTTTGCACCTGTCGAATTAACAGAACGTTCCAAATAGTTCTACAACACTTAAATGCGTAGCACTTAGAAATGCTACCCAGAACAGAACCTCTTGTATAAAGAAGACAAAAACTGTAGAAAATGATGGAAACTGCTTGTGGAAGTCTCTAGTGCGGATTCCTTCATGTGATTCTTAAATAAGTTACTAGAATAAAGTACGGGTCGATTAAAATAGCCAGCCAGGGAGGCCGAGCGGTTCTAGGTGCTTCAGTCCGGAACGGCACGATCGCTACGGTCGCAGGTTCGAATCCTGCCTCGGGCATGGATGTGTGTGATGTCCTTAGGTTAGTTAGGTTTAACTGGTTCTTAGTTCTAGGGGTCTGATGACCTCAGATGTTAAGTCCCGTAGTGCTCAGAGCCATTTGAACCATTTGATTAAAATAGTGTGTTCTTCCATACGCTGTCTTCTAGACACAACTCTCTCCCTTTTTCACCAAAACTGGAGAATGAGTCCTCTAAACATATGTAAACAAACGTAGGGAAACGCATACTTATTGCGACATGGACCACTTCAATTTTGTTGGGAACAAAATGGTTCAAATGGCTCTGAGCACTATGGGACTAAACATCTACGGTCATCAGTCCCCTAGAACTTAGAAATACTTAAACCTAACTAACCTAAGGACATCACACAATACCCAGTCATCACGAGGCAGAGAAAATCACTGACCCCGCCGGGAATCGAACCCGGGAACCCGGGCGCGGGAAGCGAGAACGCTACCGCACGACCACGAGATGCGGACTGTTGGGAACAGATTGTACATAAGCTCATTGCACAATTCTAATTGTTTGTGTTTGTGCTTAGTCCTCCGATTGCGATTCTATTGCTGGACAAAGTACTTACAAAAGTTTCCTAGTTCAGCCACTCCGTACGCACCCTTTTTATGTATTGATGGCATGAGTACCTGATTGGTGACTCCGAGAGCACGTTGTTGAAGAAAATCCTTACAATTCACCGGATCTAGGTCAGTTTGACTCAATGATTTGATTGGAGATGTAGAGTAAAGAGAGAGAACTAAAAATATTTTCTGAGTTATTGTGACTTACTACCAGAAGAAGCTGACGCAATTTTGTAACGCCAAGAAGAAAATGTTACAAAATTCTGTTCGCACAAACAGAAACTACAACTGAAAATTCAACCACGGAAGACGTCGTCATCTATAGTTGCAAAGTAAATAAATAAATTTCATTACAACATGGTGTAAAATCGCTACTGTTTTCTTTTGCCTAAATGTGAAGGCTAATCTAAGAAATTACTGTCGGGATTTTAAAACGATTTGCACTATCAGAGAGACTGGTCCAATACGAACACTTTCTGTTCATAGTTTTTATAATATTTCACGCAAATTTGACTGATCTATGGGGAATTAAAGTTTTATATCTCTATGTGAAAGCGAGTCTCAGAATTTGTTGTAGGGATTTTTCACAACTACATCTACTCATTCATAAGGAAGGATTTTGAATATAACTTATTACATTACAAAAGTATTTAGACCGCAAATACTTATGAGGTATTGGTCCAATCCGACACTTCGAAACTTATCCTCAAATTTTTCCAACAGGGAAAAATTTAGCTGCTAAGGCGCACAGCATTTTTTTTTTTCCAAAAAAATTATGTTACTCATTTTCTCAGCTCTAAGAACCGCTTGTAACAGGTTTTTGTACAGCACTTCCTGCCTAGCGCCGAATCGGTGGATAACTAGCCACACCCGCGACAAGAGGATGTAGCGGCGCTTAGGTATAAGTGCGAGGCACACGTACGCGAATTTTAATAACTTAAACCATACTAGAAACGTCTCAAATCATAAACCTTTAAATAAAAAGCTGTTTATATTGACAGCTAACCTGTTGTATTGTATTTTATTGTATTGCATTGTATGTTAAGGCAGTCTTCCCTTGGGCATGGGTGTATGTGTTGTCGTTAGTGTTAAGTTACATTAAGTAGTGTGCATGCTTATGGACCGATAACCTCCTGCAGTTTGGTCTAATAAAACCTTACTACAAATTTCCAAAAAAGTGGTTCAAATGGCTCTGAGCACTATGCGACTTAACTTCTGAGGTCATCAGTCGCCTAGAACTTAGAACTAATTAAACCTAACTAACCTAAGGACATTACACACATCCATGCCCGAGGCAGGATTCGAACCTGCGACCGTAGCGGCAGTTCGGCTCCGGACTGTAGCGCCTAGAACCGCACGGCCACTCCGGCCGGCACAAGTTTCCAATTTCCTTTGTGGCAGTGCATTGACTCTCACAAGCAGCTCTAAATCTTCTCAGCAGTATCCTTTCATCCATATGCGAGTTTCATTTTAGCACATATTTCGTACTTTTGTGTAAATCTTTCTTACATTTATACAATTCATGTTCAGGTTTTACGAAATGAAGCCGGCTTATCAATAAGCGTTTTCTCCCACAATCGTTTAAACAAGCTGAAATCATTCCTGCCCATGCTTTGTTTGGGATTGGGAAGTACTCAGTTTTTGTTCAGGATTTTAACTACCACAACAATCATCTTTCGAACAATAGTTCACAGAATTGTCCAAGTTATTACTTGTTTCCTATAATGTTTCTACAATTGCTAACTAAATGTCGATATCACTCGGATGAATGTTCAAGCAATTAACTAGTAAATAACATACATGATGGCTTAAGGAGAAGTAGAGAATTTCAATTGCATACCACGCTTTTCATACTTCATGTCTGCAATCTTACTTCAAATAAATTATATCCCGAGTGAAAAGCTCACATCTTTACGGTTGTTAGGAGTCGTCTTTAGTTGTTTGACTGAGGTAAAATCGTTACTTTATCTGTAGCAACAGATAAGGGGGTTGCTGTTAACGCAGTCGTTCAGTCCACCTACCTTGATAGGATTCTTGCTGACGTCCCTTCACTCTGTGGTAGCAGGTACGTGCTACACAGTATAAATCAGCGTTGATCAAACAACTACCTAATACCTACGACACAGATGTCGCGTCACTCTGGTTGAAAATCAGATCCTGAAAGTTCATGATTAAAAATTCGGGCGTTCGGGATATTGTCTACTTGCAGAATAGTGTTTAAATTTAGATTAACTGTGTTTTTTATTTACGAGTATATTGAAACACATGAAATGGCTATCGAGTCCGTATTTATTACGGTGAAACGTTATCATTGAAGGTACACTGTCTGCATAACAAATATTCATTCGAAAAAGCAGCCGGAATTTTAGCAAGTCCGACTAATTTTCACGTTCTACCAAGCACAGACCCAGAACTATTCGCGAGTTAAACATTCGGTCGTTTCAGTGGTCTTCTTCGTAAGAAGTGCTCTCCAAAATATTCCGTACAGAGCACGAAACACGCCACGCAGAGTTGTTACTGCGACCAGAAAGTTCACAGGCTCATATTTCTCAAACTATTTAGAAACACCAAACTTTCATTAAAATGTTCGTAACACCAATGGCTTCAGTCACGATATGTTCGAAACGAAATTAGCTATTTCCTCATCTTAAAGAGTATTTTTAAGGAGCGACCTAACATCGTTTTATCCGTGGGCCGGCTAGCAAGCGACTCTCTCGAGATACTCTCCTCTCTGCACACTCCTCTATTCGTGCGGGAACTGTTTGATTATGATTGAATGTTGAGCTAGACGACCAATAACTAATATGGATTATTTAGATTCATTGAGGGTATGAATCTTCGTATCGACTGAATGTTACGCTATGCAGTTCTCACGGCAGGCAGCGTCAGCTCTGTTGTGAGCATAGCGAAAAAAGACGTAACCATCCTGCAGCCACTGTACTAGACGGCTGCATTCCTTAAGGCAACGAATGTTATCTCGTAGTAACTCGCTGCGTTACAGTGTGCGAATGGAACGTATATTAATTGTGGGAGTCAGACTAAAAGCGACAAATTTAGGGAAGTTGCTTATCCTCAATTTGTGCGTCAAAAATAAGTTTCCCTATTGGAGAACCTTATTTTAACGGTATATCGACAAGTTTCTATATTTGTGTACAAATGTATGGCTATATACGACAACTGTTTCCCAGTTTTCACTATTATATCTTTTTTAAAAACATGTGTCACTTTTTTCAAAGAGTGCATGTATTGCAACGAGATCTACACATTGAAATGTTTATGAAACAGACAAACAGGGCAGAGGAAAACCACTTAAATAAAATAAAATGTGA
Source organism: Schistocerca serialis cubense (assembly GCF_023864345.2). NCBI lineage: Eukaryota > Metazoa > Arthropoda > Insecta > Orthoptera > Acrididae > Schistocerca > Schistocerca serialis. The sequence continues at coordinate 486,687,713 of NC_064642.1, read as the reverse complement.
AGAATTACGAAAGAAGTTGCCAGAAGTACATTGCTCCACAAAGTAAAACGAAGGTACAGGAAATTATGAAGTGCTTAAGTAGGTACAAATAGGACACAACACTTAACTATGAGACGAAATGAAGAAAGAACTACACTAAATTTCATAAGATATGTAGTTTCCGAATGAAGAGTAACTATACAGCAACATAATGTTAGAGAACTTGGATGACTGAGAAATCTATTCCAATAGTATTTACCCACTTTAATTGCTTCACTATAGCTCTAAGTTTACCATAGGCCGTCAGTCATAATGTTGTAATGTCTGTATAAAATACGAGTAGTTATAACGACAACACACCTCTGAAATCTACAGGAGGTAATCATATTAATTACACTGATTCTGATTCTCGTAATGTGTTAAGGCAACAGTGAATATTGTGGAAGCTGGAGGAGAATACAGACGGAGGCATTATTTGTGAAGAGGATGTGGAGGGAGGCAGAAGGCATTGGTTGGAAGCTGAGTGTGCATAGGAGATGCAACCTTGAAGGTGAGAGTGAAGTGGAGATGAGGGTTGCGAAGTTGGTAGTGTAGCACACAGACAAAGGCGAGGACTGTGAGGCAGGTCTTCAAAAAGAGGTGACTGGTGTGGAATGAAGGAGTAGAGAGAAAGAAGGAGGGAAAGATGTGATGATATGTATGTACAAGAGGGTGGAGTGAAGGATTAACTGGGATAAGATGAGAACGAAGTACGTAACTTAATCTTATTGCCTGCTATTTCAGAAATTCCACTTTTTTTATAAGTATAAGAAATGCAGTCTTTCACAGTTACACGTAGTTTATTTTGAATATGGCAGAAACACGACCAACATGCGTTCCGATAAAAATTTTGACATTTCTTTCCGGAGAATGTGTATTACATAATGGGGCATTAAAGCAGACCATTTATTGTACTTGCAACTTTCTGTAGAAGTTGTATGGGTTATGCAGTAAGAATTTCACATCGGATACAGTAGTCAGGCACAAAAAAAATTGAACACAGTTTCCATGTTATTTGAAACTGAAAAGGAAGCTAACTCAAAGAAGAAATAAAATATTTCCAAACTTCTGAAATAAGCTAAATAAGAATCACAGAAAACATGTTGGAGACACGTCGTGTGGCGTCCGTCGATGCCATTAGGGCGACACAATAGGCGAGATATTTGAGGCGCCGGCAGACTGCCGACTGGTCTTAATGATGCGAGGTGGCTGACACACACACACACACACACACACACACACACACACACACACACGAGCGCCACCTCCGCGGAGCGGCACTCTGTGGTCCGTCCTAATGAGGCCAATCCACGGAGCGTATTGTTTCACCTAACAAAGCCTGCTGCCCGCGGCTACGCACCCCGGGTCTTCCCTGCTGCCCAGAGCACGTGAGGAGAGGCGAGTTCTCCACAGATGCTCCACAGAAACCTGGTGGTCTCACATTCATTCCGAACAGGAATATCTGCTTGAGAGTTGCCAACATTCTGTACACGTATCACGTAATACTTAGAAACGCGGTAATCAGCTGTTATTGTGTTGCAGTCATACTGTTTCTTGCGGTATATTCATGTACATTTCCCCTTCTTATTGGTTTTCCATATAGAGTACCCATGTAAGACACAATCTAATACTTCTGTGTAACACATCATCAACGTTGTTGACAAAGAGAGCCGACTAGATAAGGAAACCTGTAACTGAAACACGCCCGCTTCAATCTGGCAGGAGTTTCCACTCATCAGTAGCTGCCTGTTCTCAGATGCGACGAACTTGTATCCTGCCACTCTTCTTCCGATGGTCTCCTTTCCAAGGCTTTGGCTTTGGTTCCCCTCCACGTTGTCCTCGGATTCCCTCGGCTCCTTCCTGGCGGAGAGTAGTTGAACAAATACTGCGGCCATCGTTGTTGTTCTATCCGTCTGGCGTGTCCATATAATATCAGTGCTCGAGCATCAATCTCATCTGTGGCTGGTTCCGCAGCATCCCTCTCCATTCTTACACAATCATCCCTCACTCCCTCCAAGCGGTCCGTCTCAAGCTCTGCCGCAACTACTCCATTTAGGCATCGCCAGTTTTTCCCCTTTGTCTCTCACTCATTATCACACACACTGAGCCATATGTCAGAACGTTTCGAAAAACAACACATATTACTTCCTTCGTTTGCCTGGGCAGGTGCCGACCCCAAAAGAAATCTCAAAAGATATCAATTATTGACCTATCACCCACCCTTGCTCAACTTTTCTGGGCCGTGTGCGACTAGTGTTCATGCCCTTTATTATTTGTCAACTTGTAAGTAGGCTGTTTAGGTTTTTTTATTGGTAACGCCACCTCTGTATGAAAATCACTGGCTGTGCTGTGTGCAGTCTGTGGCTGCTTTGCATTGTTGTAATACTCGCCATTGTAGTGTTAGGCAGCTGGCTGTGAACAGCGCGTAGCGTTGCGCAGTTGGAGGTGAGCCGCCAGCAGTGGTGGATGTGGGGAGAGAGATGGCGGAGTTTTGAAATTTGTCATGAACTGTTATATTTATATATGATGATATCAAGGTAAATACATTGTTTGTTCTCTATTAATATCTTTCATTTGCTAACTATCCCTATCAGTAGTTAGTGCCTTCAGTAGTTTGAATCTTTTATTTAGCTGGCAGTAGTGGCGCTCGCTGTATTGCAGTAGCTTGAGTAGCGAAGATTTTTGTGAGGTAAGTGATATTGTGTGTCAGTTTAAGGACAGTCGTGTATAATTCTTCAAAGGGGACGTTACATATGTCGACCCTTAGCCGAGGATACCTCACTGGAATCTTCTGATTTTTTTTCTTGTAGTTTGTGTAATTAGTGTAGCCTTTGTTTATTGCTAGCGCGCAATTGTACAGAAAATCTCCTTTGTAGTTGCAGTCTTTCATTGTTGTACAGTAAAACAGTTGTGGCATGCATGTAGATTTGCACCAAGTATTTCGCAGCTTTAATTAACTAGATATTATTTTCAGTGTTATGTTAATGTGTTCTCTTATTTTTGCTCTTCAAATTGTGCTTTTCTGTGTTGTCGTGTGAAACACTGTGACAATAATGGCGTGTGAAAAACGTAATACTAGGCTCCAAAGTAAACTGAGAAATGACAGTGAAAATGAAAGCAGTGTGTTAGCGCCACCGAGTAATGAATTAACTGATGTTCAAAGTAGTAATTTGGTAATTGTGCATAGGGAAATTGGGCGGGCGGCAAACAATGGCGTGGACAGTGAAACAATTAGTGAAGAGGGAAGCATTATCGATCGATCGGTCGGCAACAGCTCGCCTCAGGAATCCGAAATGACAGAACACAATATTGCAAATACTGTAGACTCAGGTTTTGGGTTCTCACCGTTTTCTCAAATGAGTCAAGAAACATTTTCTGCTTGTCAAAATGTGAATGTTGCCGGTGCAACTTCACTGCCGAAAAGCACTGAGGAACATGTTTCAGACACCAGTGCATTGTTATTACAATTAATGCAACAAATGGGACAAAAGCTTGAAAAGTTAGACACAATGGAACAACACCAGAGACAAACACAGCAACAGTTAGACACAGTGGAACAAAATCTCAAAACGTTAGACACAATGGAACAAAATCTTCAAAAGTTAGACACTACACTTGAACAAACACGTGAAGATTTAACCACTGAGTTACATAACATCGAATCGAAATGTCAAAAGGTCTGTAATGACGTAAAAACACAAATTTGTGAGCATTTCCAACCTATTTTTTCGCGTCATGAAAATGTATTACAGAATCACGAAGCAGCCATAAAAGATCTGCAAACTATTGTTCATGAAAATCATGAGACCTTGCAAGCTAAAATTGACTCAGTTGCATCTTCTGATTCGGTTACGCAACTTGCAAGAACTCAGGAAAACTTAAAGGACACAGTAGATACCCTGAAAATTGGTTCAGAAAGACACATGGAGGAAATAAGTACACTATCGGAGAAAGTAGCCGAACTTTCGGATCAGGTCACTAACTTATCTACAAAGGTAGATGATGAACTGAATGACACAAGACCCGTAGCCTTCACTGACAGAAGAGTATGAACAAATTAGAAAATTCAAACAAAATCAAAATCAAATCAATACACAGTACAAAAGAGAAATCCGGGAAGTGCAAGATCAGTTGGCGCAAGTAGTACAAGAATTACGTATTTCAGAGGACACTCGCGCCCCAATATGGGAAGAGGGACATAGAAATATGGAACAACCACAAAATAATAACACAGCGCATTTCGGAAATTATGAAAGAAATTGGCAATGTGCACAGAATTTTGAGATTGAACAGCCGACACGACATAACAATGACCGACATGCGACTCGCCGACATGATGATTTTGACTATAAGCTGTTCATTATTACACGTAAATTCAAAACATTTAAGAATTCTGGCAACGACATTCATCCACAAGCATGGCTCCATCAATTCTCTCATTGTTTTCCTCCCAACTGGTCGTTAGAACACAGATTAGAATTTATGTGTGGCTACTTAGAGAATGAACCAGCTGTAAGAATGCGATCGGTCATTCACGATTGTCACAGTGAAGGAGAATTTTACCATGCCTTCCTCTCAGCATATTGGTCTCAAGCTACACAAGACCGAGTAAAACATGGCATCATAATGATGAAACATTTCGAACAATCCGAATTCTCCAGTCTTGTGAAATATTTTGAAGACATGTTGCACAAGAATCAGTACCTGTCAACCCCATACAGCCCCTCAGAACTCATCCGCATTTGCTTACTCAAATTACCTGAACATTTACGACATATTATTTTGGCAGGACGTTGCAAAGACGACATTGAAGCTTTTCAGGGACTGTTACAAGAACTGGAAAGTGACACTGACAATCGCGGAACGCAGGAGCACAACAATTACAGATCACATCAGTCGCAATTCCGCGATGAAAGAAATAATAACTGGACGCGACAAGGCTATTCTCACAACACAAATCGTGACCAAAACAGACACCACCCATATGACAACCACTGGCAGTGTAATAATAGTTACAGAGAAAGATCGCATTTCCGTAGTAATGAATATGACAGAGATAACCACAGAAACAGACAATATGGGAACCAAAACAATTATTACCAGGGGAGACAGAATAACTTCAGACGCAACAGTTCAGCGCGGAGTTACGATTCAGGGAGAGATTCTCCACCACGTGACCGACAAGGAAGAAACTACAGAATCTACCGACATGACGACAGACGATATGATCATAACGACAGACGTCAATTTCATCAGAACTGGCGGGATTCTAACACGGCTGGGCCCTCTCGGCAAGGCGAATTTGTAGAAGTTAGGTCTCCTAATCCCAATAACGACGCGCGCCAACAAAGGGCCAGACAATGACTCGCACCGCAGGCACCCACGTGCGCCGGCTGGCTCAGAGAAAAATAACATAGAAGCTAACCTTGAGAAAAATTCCAGTATTCTTTACCGACGTATACCGCATGATAATTGCGTTAAAGTTGAAACTCTGCGTCCTAGGAAGAGTAAAGATTTACACCACATTTCACATGTAAAACCGTTTATTGAAAGATAATCTGCTTTTTAACTTTGTCTTTGCCATAAAACTTTTCACTTCACATTTCTAGTATGCTTTGTCAGACTTAGAATCTGTTAATATGCAACAATGTTTGAAGTTAAATATCCAATCAAGAACCAAGAGAACTTATTTAAACAGAAATGACGAATGCATTGTTATAGTGAACAGACGTAGGTGTTATTGTGTGTGTACATTCTTGCTTGTTAGTTGCACGATTATGGAACGACTATAAGGCTTACATACTTAGAACATTTACCAGTACTGCTAATGAGATTTTAATGCAACATTTTGGTTGACCTGAAAATATATTCTGGATTTAAAGTACTTTCTGTGAGATACCAGATGACACAGTGGTTAGTTTATGTGACAGCTACACGATTTTATCACGACGCTACTAATGAGTGACAATATACAATGTTGCTTTTGCGGTGTTTCTGTTTTATATCTGCACAGTTTTTCTGTTTTATTCTGGAAAGTAAAACATGTTTTAGTAGTAACTTTTGTGGTATAGCTACAATGAGACTGCCTTTTCCGTAGCACAACAATACGTTACAGCACAGTAATTTCTTCATCACGGCAATAACCGTAATAACTAAGATATCTATACGCAAAGCATTTCACTTTTGTTTATCATGAGGTAAGTACATTGACTTCTGCAGAACTTAGCTTTTAGAGGACAATAACTACGACACTTTCACAGAGATTATCTTACAGCAAGACACACATTTAGCGCTACAGGACATGTGTTTGAGTGATTAATTTTGTACTTAAATCATTTATTTTTAAAGATATTTGAAGGACAATGATACAAAGGTTTTCCGTAATACATTTCATTCCATTGTTGTAATCTGTAACACCTGAGGGTATAATTACATTAATCCTCAGGGGGGTACACGCCTACTTTGTGTACCATGTGTTTGGCAAGCATAAGGAGCCCTAGCTAATATGGTATTTGCTTATACAACTTTACACATCGGTACCATATTTCTCTAACACAGAATTACACAGCTATCTGATTATTTGACAGAGAAACAAACATTCTTTTTACTACGTCAGTGACAGATGTTTGTGCAAGTACACTGCTGGATAACTTCACAGTTATGAAATTGTATTTTGTCTGTACTGTGAATGTGTGTAAATGCGTGAATGTATCACAATGCCGGCGAAAATTTTTTGGACACTGTTATATTCATAAGATTTTGTATCTACACATTTGCAACGCAAATTCTCGACCTCTGAAATTTTTTATATGAGACTGCCACTGTAGTGGAAACTGCTGTCGTAAATATTTCCGTAAGAACATTAAGTGACCACCTGCACGTAATGCGTCGTGGGCACCCAGCTGTGTCAGAGGCCTGGAGAAAAAGCCATTAGCGCATGCCTTTTCAGAGCACAAGGAAAAAAAAAAAGGGAGGCCATTATCCTCGCTATCGACATTTCTTTGTAGAAAGCACCGCAAATACGACACGCTAATTACTTGGAAAGATACTTACATCTGCACACCTGATTATGACAAGCGTTTTTCTCGAGAATTGAGAGAATTTTTACTGCCTTATGAAATGCCATATGGTTAATGAATGATGTTTCATGCCGTCCTTTGTACATATTTGCTCATTTTCTTTAATATCTAGTTTCTAGCTGCACTGCAGCATTGGTGAAAATAAAATTTAATATATGTACTAATATAGTTATTTTATGCCTACAGATCCAGTCAATAAGAAATTTATGATCTACTTCCAAGAAAATGAGGGCACATAGACATTTCCCTTCACAGGAATTGCATAAATAATTTTTTTACGATTTGGTAACTTATCTGCTAGTGTAAGTTCTCGTGATGCATCACTCTAGTATTAAGATGTGACATAGGTATTAGACATGGCCATTTTTAGTCTACTATTTTTTCTGCTTGAGCTTTGTCATGTTTAGGTATAAGTTATTTCATTTTCTGTTGTTGGTTGCCAGGCATAGTGCTACTGAATTTCAATTTGTGTTAATCTGCTAAGCCAGATTTATTTTTCTTGTTGCTGCACATTGGCTCATATTAGTTGTAATGTGAATTGCTGTAGCTTGCTTTGCAAATTTCCATTTTTTGTCATTGCTGTTTGTATTAATTGTTTTGTGCTGCTGCATTGCCTCGTCCCTTAGTTTAGCATCTGAGCTCAGTAGATTTAAGTTAGCTTAAGAGGGGGTAGCCTCTAAGAGAATGAGTTGCGATGAATTGGAAGAAATGCATTGAGAAGTTATACGAAAAAAAGTACAGAAAACAGGTTTAGGTAGGATTTTCTTGGAAATAAATGTTGAGGTAAGAAATTTGTGAACATATAAATACAGAAAGCATGCTTAGATAGAATTTTTTTGGTGGAAACAAAGGATGAAATAAGAGGAAAGATATATGAAGTTTTGGGTTGGACTGCAGTACCAAATGTTACACTGAAAACGAACCCTGTCCTTTCCTATTGGTGCTATCCCACTATGTGTTTGTGTACCCTTGTGTATTTGTTTTCTTCCTGTTTCTGTGTAGTTTCATAGGATTTTTTTTCTTCTAATACTAAGCTACATTCACTATGATGAGGAATACTGTTATCCTCAAATATAATTGGCATTAATAATATGTTATTTACCTTGTAAATATGCTTAGACATTATTTATTCTATTTTGTTTTAATGCTCATGTGTGAAGTTGTTGTTTCCAAAGCTATTCTGATCTTTATGTAGGTACTTATAATTCCTGTAACACTGATGTATATGTTATTTCGATTCTTTGGTAAAGCCTGTATTACTACAAATGTTATCTGCATTATTATGTTTTTAATGATGTATTTTGTACCTTTGTAATTGTATTCTTATGTTATAAAATTGTAATTGTCGCCAGTTCATCATATTATTAACATGTAAGTTCCATTTCACTGCACACGTTTCTGTTGGTCATAGTATATGGACAATATGTGAGAAGTAGGGACTGATAGTGTTTGCACGTGTGTTAATAATTCAGCAAGGGACTGGATAACAGCATTGCTGGTTCTAAGGACAGGTCAAACAAATTTTTTGTGAGTGGACAAGTGGTGGTTTATGGACTTGCTATATTCTCCGCAAGACTCTTCGATGGTGATTGTGCACCTGCACAGTCGCAACAGATGGCTGCTGGCTGTCTCTGCAAGGACTACATTGGGGCTGCATCTTTGATGGTCCACCATTATTTCTACAAGGACTACAGTGGGTCAGCACCTCTGGTGGCCCACCAATATCGTAATCTCTACCAGGACTACAATGGGTATGCTCTGTGATGACCTACCCACCAATATTCTTCAAAACTTCGACTGACTCCGCTGTGTGTTTGCTCTGTTGTGGCCCATTACCTGTCTGCATGTCAAGAGTCAGCACTGTCTTTCCGTTGGAAGGACAACACTACTTCTTCAAGACTGCATGGAAATCCACTACTTCCGTTCCGTGTGCATTTTCTTCTACTGCTCAGACTTTGAGAAAAACACTACTATTTTACCGTGATGAACGATCAGGACTGTCTTTATAGACTGTGAGAAAATTTGAGCTTTTGACCAACATAGTATCAATAAGTGCGTGCATTTGATTTCTTTGTTATTGTAATTATGAAAAATTTTTTCAAATCTGTATTGGCCACTGCCCAATCCAATTTGTAAAATTTTTTGTGGGGAGCATGCGGGCTATGTAAGTAGGCTGTTTAGGTTTTTTTATTGGTAACGCCACCTCTGTATGAAAATCACTGGCTGTGCTGTGTGCAGTCTGTGGCTGCTTTGCATTGTTGTAATACTCGCCATTGTAGTGTTAGGCAGCTGGCTGTGAACAGCGCGTAGCGTTGCGCAGTTGGAGGTGAGCCGCCAGCAGTGGTGGATGTGGGGAGAAAGATGGCGGAGTTTTGAAATTTGCCATGAACTGCTGTATTTATATATGATGATATCAAGGTAAATACATTGTTTGTTCTCTATTAATATCTTTCATTTGCTAACTATCCCTATCAGTAGTTAGTGCCTTCAGTAGTTTGAATCTTTTATTTAGCTGGCAGTAGTGGCGCTCGCTGTATTGCAGTAGCTTGAGTAGCGAAGATTTTTGTGAGGTAAGTGATTTGTGAAAGGTATAGTTTAATGTTAGTCAGGGCCCATTCTTTTGTACGGATTATTGAAAGTCAGATTGCGTTGCGCTAACAAAATATTGATTGTCAGTTTAAGGACAGTCGTGTATAATTCTTCAAAGGGGACGTTTCAAACTTCTCTTTTTCTTGTTCGATTTACCGAGCGAGGTGGCGCAGTGGTTAGCACACTGGACTCGCATTCGGGAGGACGACGGTTCAATCCCGTCTCCAGCCATCCTGATTTAGGTTTTCCGTGATTTCCCTAAATCGTTTCAGGCAAATGCCGGGATGGTTCCTTTGAAAGGGCACGGCCGATTTCCTTCCCAATCCTTCCCTAAACCGAGCTTGCGCTCCGTCTCTAATGACCTCGTTGTCGACGGGACGTTAAACACTAACCACCACCACCACCATCTTATTCGATTTACTGGCGTGACTAAGTTCCTGTCTTACCTGCCCGTAAGTGGCAGCTGCAGCGCTTATTAATAAGTGCACTGTCATATTATCTTTGAAGTGACCGCTAGTATTTCCGGGGCGTGGTGTGTTGGGAGCTCAGTCGGGCACGGAGCAGCAGTCGCGGACGGAGCAGCAGTCGCGGACGGAGCAGCAGTCGCGGACGAAGTAGCGTCTGGCACGGAGCCCCAGTGAGGTGCGGACAGCCAGTATTCGCCGACCGCTGGCGACACACATTGACTGCCCAATTGAAGAAGACTGGAGCGGGAACAACCGTTGGTTGGTCGTTCAGTCGGTCGTCTCATCGGCCGACGATTATTTGATCTTTTCACCGTTTCCGGATGTGGGAGTTGGTAGGTTGCGGTGGATCAACCAGGAAGTTTCTGGGCGGTCGGTGTTGTGTGGCACTATCTGCGAGAACTGCTGATTTCCTCGCCCACCGCACCTGCTAACTGGAGTTGAGTAATCACTGAACCTGTCATCAAAGCTCAACCGTTGTGACATCTCTACATTGATTGCTGGCTGTTGCATCCTGGGCTGTCCCCGAAAGCAGCAATGTGACGGTGTTGTTCTTTTCTCTTTGAGTGTTTTGTGCCTTGACTGTGTTTTATACGCCAATTATTAAGACATAATCCTGCTGCAATCTTCGTCTTCCCTGGTAGTTTGGTTGTCGTGCTGTTGGTCGGGTGGAACGAAATTGGTTACGCAGTTGGTTGGTTCGACAGCCGTCCGTAGGTCGTGCTGCAACCTGATTCTTAAGTGTTACCCTTGCCTGACTGTCTCACCTAAACTGTGGTTAGAGTTTCCTCCCCAGGCCACTCTTGGAACACCACTTTTGGTTGGTTGTGATATTCATTTTATTTGGTCGCAGGTACTGTGCCAGGGGTACTGTGCCAGGCCTCAGCCGTGTATTAAAATTGTCTGTTTTATGCTTAGTATATGGCCTTCAGCCAAACTTCATAACAACTTAAGATTAGACACTCAGCCGTGTTTCATTTAAAATTCTTGTTGCTCTGGATTTAGGTCTTCAGCCGCGTTTGTTTCAGAATCTGTGGCTTTAATATGCAAATCCTTGTCTGTGAGGTTTCTCTTTAATTATTTTGAATTCTTGAAACGCCCTTCAGCCGTGTTCTGTTACTGTTTATCTTAAGGTTGTCTTTGATTATTCTTGAGTAATTGCTTGGGCCTTCAGGCGACATGGTACTTCAAGTTTTCGTAAGATGTTTTTCTGTTACACTGTGTAGAGCTTATCTTTAAGGTCTCTCTTTATTTAGGTACAGAAATTTTTGTAATTGGGCTTTCAACCGATGGATGAACTAGAATTTTCCTTAATATGGCCTTTAGCTGGAAGATATCGCAATTTTATTCAAGTAAGGCCTTCAGCCTCTACTCTAAATCTCGGCGTTTTAAAAGCAATCATTAAAATGTATTCTGCAGAAGTGACTTGGGCCCCCAACCGTGAATTCATCTTTGTTGTTTTAAAGAGAAAGCTGTGCATTGGTTTAAGCAACAAAGTTGTGTATGTTCTTGAAGAACTAAAATTGACCTTGGCCCCTTTCCAAAACCTAAGCCGGTCTGTCCTGCGAAACCAGATTTCATTATCCTTTGGGATATGCCCACTTCACACTGTTCAGTTTTATTGATTAATCTGTCCAGAAACTTCCATATTTCCATATTTCTTACACAGTCAAACTCAAAAGCCAAGCTCTCGCCAACTTCCAACAGCAAGATATTCTGTTATATCTAAACTCTTATTAACTGCTACATGAGTTTCGTCTGACATCCCCCTATTTTTGTCGGTTAAACTTTGCATGATGTTACGTCCAATTGATCAGACTACCCATTTGACGTTTTCCCTGGTGTCCTGACATAACTGAGTTGCTATGCCCTAGGTGTCACCGTATACACCGAATTACTGAGTCAACTAATGGGAACGACTGTAATGTAGGAAGAAAACCCATAGCCCAGTGTGTGTCATTTTATTTTAAGAAGGCCGAAAATCAGTTATTAAAACTTGATAGTGTTGTAACCACATGAACTCACTGTCAGCAACTTATTGATGAGGAATGCGTCGTTGCTTCTGATACGTGCCATTTCTCTTAACGCTTTTACCTGTTATTTCTTACACGTCTCGTAGTTGGTGTATGTATGTGGTGGGTGTAGTGAGAGTGTTGGTGGCAGTAGATCAGCGGTTAGTCACCGCTGTAGCAAGAATTCCTTGGAAACTTTATGGTTTGTCTAAAATTCTGAATCGTGGCACTACACCCAAGGGCCACTGCATCGCGATCACCACACAAATTAGTACTTGAGAATGGTCCTGAATATCCATCTAACCATGTGGCTAATCTTCGAACGAATGTAATAGTTGGATGTCTGCCATTCTGCTACTTGTTCCCTGGGCAGAGGAAGCGGCGTTAATTTCTCGAACAGCGCCCTCGACTACCAGCTTCTCCTGTCGTCTGTTACGTGAAAGCAGCTTGGAGAGGTCAAGAGTGATGTGTCGCACCAGATGCAGAAAACTTCCCTTTCGTGCTTGCAACCTCGTGAAGTCCATAGAAGGACTCTAATTTGGTATCGACAAATTTGGGCTAATTTTTGGAGATTATTGACAGCAATAACTGCTTCGTAGCAAATATATGTTGCTGTGGATTCGTGACCTCAGGTAACCTGTAGAACATATGGCGAAGAAAGATCTTTGACAGCTCATAAACAATGCTACCAGCTGTAGACTGCATAGTGCAAAAGTCTGCCGCTAGACTGGCTGATGGCGAGTGGGCACGGCTGTCTCAGCTGTGGCAACAAAGAGACATTGCGTAGAAGCATAAACAAAACCAAGTGTCTTAACATAAACGCAAGTAGCGGCCCAAAGCAACAGACAGGAGTCTTTTATAGGCAAACAAGTCCAGAGAAATGCACAGCTTGGAAACAATTTGCAGGCTGAGAAGGAATAGAATCCAAGGAGGGTACCATCCCAGTTGCCAGTGGGTCACTGTTGAAATTAGTGATATTGTCGTTTCATTCTCGTGTTGAAATATTATGAATTTACAAGCAGCTACGAGACCCTGCCACTACCGTATCTCTTTGGGTGTTCACTATGGACTGTGTGGCATTTACGCTTCTAGTGCGAGACACGACTGGAAGCAATACAAGAAGCACTGCAGTGCAGGTGTTTGAATAATCTTGAGATCACCTGCAAACGACTTATTTTACCATCTAAAGTATTCAGCTGTGACAATGTATTCGATATTCTGTACAGGCTACTTCACAGGTGACAGTTCGCCATAAAATGGAGGATATACTAATACACATGTTCAATAGGAATACATACTGCCCTTTTTTTATGAAAAGATTCCACGAAACCATCACAGTTTAACTTTATCGGTCGTTTACACACCAAGGAAGCGACGATAATGGCTAAAATTTTGATGAAGAACTGCTACGATAAAATATTAAGGCAGGATTCACTTTCAGTGTTCATAGAAAGCCATTGAAAAGATGCGAAAGAGTAAAGAAATTAGCTTTCTTAGAAGATGAAACATTGATCAGAGTGCTATCTAGCGTATGTAACCACACAGCTATGACAAAATGTGAATGTTGAACAACTCTAACACCCAGAAGTTCTACAAGATTCTCTGCCTTGTTGAACAGTGTACAAACATTGAGTGAGGGAGGCTGACGATCATGGAAACTGTGGTGGAATTCAGTAGCCTGAATAAATACTCTGAGGACACTAACACTGAAAAAATTAAATCAATAGCAGATATACATCTACTATTATTCCTAAAATTCCATGATCCACGCAAGTAACAAATGAAGAACGTCTACGACATTTAATCATCAACCGACGGTGGGCAAAACGTCCTCTTGTGAAATCCAGGGTGCCGATTACTGGAGTTCGTCATAGAAGAAAACGTCAGAATGCATAGGAGTGTGTTCCGGGGGAGATAACAAGCGAGCGTAGAGGCTTCACAGGCGTTGTACGCTTCAATTTAACTTTTATGGGTATGCAACCACGTCGTCATGTAGTGATATCGACAAACGGAAACATACCATCCTGAAGATGGCCGCTAGCAGCAGTGGCTGAACCGTGGTCAATACAGAAACAACACAACGTGGGAAAATACCCGAAGAAGTTTTATTGTAGATAACATCATAGCAGAATATACGAAAACTGGGTGGGCTGTGAACTGCCAAATACATGCTACACACGTAAGTGCTTTGGCATAAGGTGAATCGTGTGGTCTCTACACATATCGATGTGATGTAGAAGTTATACTCTTTGCAGATATCGTCATAAAAGGAAGTGTAACAAAAGAGAGCTAATGAAATTGGAGTCAGTGGCAAGAACAACACTACTTATTGAACGACAGCTGTTTTGGAACTGGTATATTGCATTGTAGTACTGCTTCATGGTCGGCGTAGTTCACTTGCTTGATCACAGACGTCCACTCTAGAGTCTTTTATTTTTCCTAGAGATAGGCATCTTGTCCTAAACCGCAGAAGTACGAGCTTCGTTTTCACCGACTTCGGCCAATGAGAATGCTATGTCGCAGGTTTCGGTTCTTTTACAACACACTTTTTTTGGGCAAAGACGTGTCTTCCTTGTTCGACGCGCTGAGCAGCACGCTGTAATAAACAGTTTTGCAGACGTATATCTAGTGTGAATATGATTGGATTTAACCAGAAAACATAAAAATAATATAGAGAAAGTAGCAAGCTACAAACACTTCAGCTTCTGTATCATTTTCGTGTGTCTTTTTAGGCGAAAATATTTCATGCCTGATGTGTGGTCTATGTTCAGATTTCTAGTGATTCAGAGTACATGGTGATGTGAATCCTTATCTGTGCTAGACATCGACATCTGTAAACTAAAATTACTTCCAAGCAGCTTTCCCATTCTCAAAGATGATGTCAAGGGAGCTGCAACATTTTTACTATCAAGATGTCTCGAAGCAATTAAATCATAGCTTTTCCAGGTGTCAACACTTTCGCACGTGGGTTTTAGCATCTGCGATAGAATCTTTATTTACTTTCATGGAATGTTGTACTTTATGCTTCTGTATTAACTCAGAGTTCTACATCTACATTTATACTCCGCAAGCCACCCAACGGTGTGTGGCGGAGGGCACTTTACGTGCCACTGTCATTACCTCCCTTTCCTGTTCCAGTCGCGTATGCTTCGCGGGAAGAACGACTGTCTGAAAGCCTCCGTGCGCGCTCTAATCTCTCTAATTTTGCATTCGTGATCTCCTCGGGAGGTATAAGTAGGGGGAAGCAATATATTCGATACCTCATCCAGAAACGCACCCTCTCGAAACCTGGCGAGCAATCTACACCGCGATGCAGAGCGCCTCTCTTGCAGAGTCTCCCACTTGAGTTTGCTAAACATCTCCGTAACGCTATCACGGTTACCAAATAACCCTGTGACGAAACGCGCCGCTCTTCTTTGGATCTTCTCTATCTCCTCCGTCAAACCGATCTGGTACGGATCCCACACTGATGAGCAATACTCAAGTATAGGTCGAACGAGTGTTTTGTAAGCCACCTCCTTTGTTGATGGACTACATTTTCTAAGCACTCTCCCAATGAATCTCAACCTGGTACCCGCCTTACCAACAATTAATTTAATATGATCATTCCACTTCAAATCATTCCGCACGCATACTCCCAGATATTTTACAGAAGTAACTGCTATCAGTGTTTGTTCCGCTATCATATAATCATACAATAAAGGATCCTTCTTTCTATGTATTCGCAATACATTACATTTGTCTATGTTAAGGGACAGTTGCCACTCCCTGCACCAAGTGCCTATCCGCTGCAGATCTTCCTGCATTTCGCTACAATTTTCTAATGCTGCAACTTCTCTGTATACTACAGCATCATCCGCGAAAAGCCGCATGGAACTTCCGACACTATCTACTAGGTCATTTATATATATTGTGAAAAGCAATGGTCCCATAACACTCCCCTGTGGCACGCCAGAGGTTACTTTAACGTCTGTAGACCTCTCTCCATTGATAACAACATGCTGTGTTCTGTTTGCTAAAAACTCTTCAATCCAGCCACACAGCTGGTCTGATATTCCGTAGGCTCTTACTTTGTTTATCAGGCGACAGTGCGGAACTGTATCGAACGCCTTCCGGAAGTCAAGAAAAATAGCATCTACCTAGGAGCCTGAATCTAATATTTTCTGGGTCTCATGAACAAATAAAGCGAGTTGGGTCTCACACGATCGCTGTTTCCGAAATCCATGTTGATTCCTACATAGTAGGACATGATACTCGAGCAAAAAACATGTTCTAAAATTCTACAACAGATCGACGTCAGAGATGTAGGTCTATAGTTTTGCGCATCTGCTCGACGACCCTTCTTGAAGACTGGGACTACCTGTGCTCTTTTCCAATCATTTGGAACCCTCCGTTCCTCTAGAGACTTGCGGTACACGGCTGTTAGAAGGGGGGCAAGTTCTTTCGCGTACTCTGTGTAGAATCGAATTGGTATCCCGTCAGGTCCAGTGGACTTTCCTCTATTGAGTAATTCAAGTTGCTTTTCTATTCCTTGGACACTTATTTCGATGTCAGCCATTTTTTCGTTTGTGCGAGGATTTAGAGAAGGAACTGCAGTGCTGTCTTCCTCTGTGAAACAGCTTTGGAAAAAGGTGTTTAGTATTTCAGCTTTACGCGTGTCATCCTCTTGTTCAATGTCATCATCATCCCGGAGTGTCTGGATATGCTGTTTCGAGTCACTTATTGATTTAACGTAAGACCAGAACTTCCTAGGATTTTCTGTCAAGTCGGTACACAGAATTTTACTTTCGAATTCACTGAACGCTTCACGCATATTATGTTAACTGGGGACCTAGAAACGACGGAGATACTCCGTCCCCGCCACAGCCTCTGTGGTGCGCAACCCAACGACAACTACCTCAGTCCACTTCACCCCTCCGCCGCCCCACACGGAACTCAGGGTTATTGTGCGGTTCGGCTCCCGGTGGACTCCCCAGGGAACGTCTCACACCAGACGAGTGTAACCCCTATGTTTGCGTGCGTATTCCTGCCGGGACAGGCGCTCCTTCCCGCCCGGAAAGCCGTGCGTTATACCGCATGGCAAACCCGGCGGGCTAACTCAGAGTTACAGAGCCCATCGAATCGTGTTTTTTTGTTTCATTTATAGCAAACAAGGTAGGATGACACTGCTGCTGAATGTAACGCATACCATTGTACTCCGTGGTCTCACGATACATGCAAAACGTTCTAAGTTTATTAAGCAAAGAAGATAATCGACGACGAAGACATTTGTTCTCGTATGAACTATATCCATAAGGTGCGACTTATTACACTTGGAGGTTGTGGTAGTATGTCATTAACAGTATTCAGCGGGGTTACTTGGCATTGTCTTTTATGGGTGCTTGCTTCCTCCGGTCATTAGGCAAAATATCAGATCGCATTATGATAGGGTCACATTCACTGTCTGGCGCTAAATTTCAGGGTACAAAGAGTGTTTGTTACTTTAACGGAACGCTCTTATATATCCACCCTCACATACTTTGTTGATGTAGAAATTGTCCCGTGCGTTGAAGTTATTTATGATGGCTTTGCTGATGGCTTTCTTGCTTTAGACATTTCTTTGCAGCTAAAGCTATTGCTGATTCGAGAGACATTGTCATCATGTTTGTTTCTGCTGCTGCTCATAAATTACAAAAAAGTATAATTCATACTGAAGAAGGTATAAACAAAACCCTCAGTCACACTAAATCAGCAGTCCTATTATGTCTGTAAAAGCTCATCGATAACTTGTTATAGCCTCACGAATTTGAAATTGGTTGAATATGTAATTGAATTTGGTATGTTAACTGTTCAAGTTTAGGTATAGTCGTCAATGAATATTAATTTTTTGTGATACCTTTACTAGACGAGATCGCATATAGGAAATTAGATAACTAGTTTCGACACCTACCCGTCATCTTCATATTGGAAAGACTGAAGCGAATTATTACAAGTCGGGAATAGTATTCGACATTAGCAGTATTATTGAACACTAGAAATCAAAATATACACAATAATACTTACGATAAGAAGACGTCGTAATGTAGGTCTACATATGAAGGGCTTATTTCAGTAGTGGTACAAGTCCATTTTTGCTCCTTCTGACACACAGAGTCCTAAAGTTAAATGAGCGCTGAAAAATCTGCAGTTGAGATAGCAGAAATGTTCAAGTATATACTGCAGATTTTTCAGCGCTCATTTAACTTTAGAACTCTGTATCTCAGAATGAACGAAAATGGACTTGTACCACTACTGAAATAAGCCCTTCATATGCCATTAATGAGAAGAAATATCGTAAAACGTATATGGGAAACATTATGTTAGAAGTGTACCTTAGAATTCCTACATGTAACGCGGTTATATCGTAGGTACAGACTACAGACAAGTCTGTCGTCGTGGAATGCAGAGTGGCGAACACAACAGTAGTGCTCTCTGGTGACAGCGACAGTCAAAGTTCCCACCATTTGGTTGTACACATAATGACCGGTGCTCAGTGTACATGCACACAGGTGAAGAAGGCGCCGGAAGGTGGCTGCACAGTATAAGACGATTTCCAGTGGTATAGTCTGTACTATAAAGTGAAGTATGAAATTGATACTAAAACAGTTAAATATGACGACAGTTGCGATGAAATAAATTGTGTAGGTTAGTCGAGATACACAAATATAAATATGAAGATGCACAAATAGAAGTTCCTGCAGACGGGATCATGACACAAGATTTTTCATGAAAATAGGACTATTGCTAAACTATGTTGTACCTATCTCCATACAAAACATTTTACGTATGTGTAGCTAAGAGAAATCACATTAGGATTGATTGGGTTAAGGATCCGCCAATTTTGCTTGTGCAAGATTTAAATTTAATGTCATGCAATACTTCTCGTGTAAATTTTACAATAATTCTAGGCATTCATGGCATACGTAAATTTCTGTCACTCTTTACGTTATATGCTTCGACAGCTGATGTATATATTTTGCAGCTAACATGATTGCGTTGTTAAGAGACTTTCACAAAGTGACCTCTCATCTTCAACACTGTTGTGTTTACTTATGTATGTATTGTTCCATAGCCTTGTGGCAATTCTTTGGTAAGAACTGCAAATTTCGAATGTAATACCTATCTTGTAATAATTTGTTTCAATCGGAAGGTGACCAGTAACACTCGAAAACAGTTAACTGGTTTACTGTATGCGACCTTGTCTAATAAATGTTGTACGAAAAATCAACATTCAACGACGTAACACATCGCGTCTCTACACTGGAATTGTCAGGTAACAATGTATGGCTGTGTATATGTCAGTTTGATTAGCAATGTAGTGTTCTAGTAGTTTACTACTCGTTTTCTATCTTTTCAAACTGATCATCTGATTTTGAATTGGTCAAAAGTCTAAACCAGAAGTAATACCTTTTATGTGATCTCATCGTAATATAAAATTTAAAAAAAGTGAGAACCAACGTAGAAAGATACTAACAAAAAGATGCATGACTAAGGATTTGTGCGAATGGGACGAAAACCGTTATTTATGATGTATATTTACAGACTCACAGGATTTATTTAAGAGAAAGAGTTTCACAAATTGTACATGCCAATAACAAGTTTGTTCCACTCTGTTTCTCGTGAAAGCAGTTATTCGGTTTGGAACTGGTTGCTATAGTTGTTGGATGTCTTTCTGAGGGATATCGTGCTAAATTATGTCTAATTGGGGCATTATATAGTCAAAACCCCGAGCTGGCTAGAGGGCTGTACCCATAATGCACCGAACGTTCTCAATTGGGAAGGGATCCGGTGACTTTGCTGGCCAACGTTGGATTTGGCAAGCACGAATACAAATAGTAGAAAATCTCGCCGAGTGGACATTATACTGCTGATATGTAAGCCCAGGATGGCTTGTCATGATGGGCAGGGAAACGGGGAGTATACTATCCTCAACGTGCCGCTGTCCTGTAAGGTTGTAAAGGTCCCGCGTATGACAGCCAAAGAGGTCCTTCTATCAAATGAAATGGCGCCTCAGAGCATCACTCCTGGTTGTCGGGCCTTAAGACGGGTGGCTATCGGGACGGTATTCCATTGCTGTCCGGGGTGACTTCGCTGGTATTCGCGAAGGTTCGAAACGGGACCCATCATTGGGGACAATTCTACTCCAGTCTATGAGATTCCAGGCCGATGAAGGAAAGAAAGAAACTGCTTAACCGTTAATATTATCTTACCCATGTTGAATTTATATGCAATTTGTCAATCATGTTATATCAGTAGTAAGAAAGGCGAACGAAGAATTTTTCGCAAGGTGAAACCTGTGTGGGATAAGGTATACAAGAATACAAGAAGATACTGCATTCGATTCTGGCCCATTTTCCACCTTTTGGAGTCGCTATTAGTTATGCGTGACAGCAAACAACCGAAATACTTCGCTAGTATCAGTGATTCCAGCCAAGAGCAGCTCAGAGAACCACCTCTATTTTATTTGTCTCGTAGGAATAGTGAAGATAAGACCGAAAAACAAGTTTTTTATCCTTCAGTCTATACAACTGACCAAAAGCTTTTTGGTCAAGTACCCCCGTAGTGCACAGTACAGTGGTTTAAGGAGTACATGCGAAGAAGCAGAAGTATAGAAGTGAATGCCACAGTCTGTCAGATTAGTGAAAAGACCTAATGTGGTGTGTACTTAAAGTACCATTCCATTTATCAGTATAATATTAAAGATTCCTAGACAACGTCTTTTGTACTAGGTTCTTAAATACTGAAGAGTGAAGCCACTGAAACCTTTCATCATCATGAATGATTACGCAAAACTAAACTGAGATTGAATCCTACGGCTGGTAGGAGTCATGACGTACTTGAGAGTCCTTCGCTGTCCTACACAGATACAGTAAAAGACAGCTAAAAAGGACGCTCAAGAACGTCATGACTTCTAACAGCCTTAGGATTCAACCTCAGTTTAGTTTTCCATAATCATCCATTTATTCTACTGATAAATAATAAGCAACGGACTTTGCGACATTTAAAAGAAAGTGATATCGCTCTGTCACTTTTTGACGACAAATATATCCTGTTCGACAGAATTAAAGCGGTGAAATGTAAAAACGTTTTTAAAAGTTCTTCTGAATGCATGACACTCGGCTGTGAGATGGTGTTCTATAGTAGCTACCGGTTCATGTTCACTGTATACATCAAAACCAAGCATTCAACCACAAGAAATGCGTAGAGTCTAGTAAAAAATTATACTCATATGGAACAACTTCTTACAAAATGTCATCGCATACCATATCGACATAGCATTATCAGCAGAGCCAAAAAGAATTTCTTGCTCAAGAGGCGAAGTGTTGAATTAGAAATCGCTGCTACTATTGATGACTCGCTAGGTGTAAACAAATTAAAGAGTATCCAGTCATATCACAGATGTTTGTTACGAAGAACAGACCAAAGAAATGACATTAGTAATACATCTTCATTCAGTCAGTGGTGAGAGTTATTACAGATGTTACCCAAGTGTTGAGACTACACAGATAAAAGTCGTATAAAATTACAAGTGATTTGTGCAAGACTATAAAGGTAAAGAAAAATAGCAACGTCTCATATACAACTATGTAAATGTGTGAAATTTAAGAATAATGTAGAATTGCCAATAGATAAGGAAAGTAAATAAGGAAAATTAGAGTAACAGCATTGTATGAATGAAATGTAATGAGACTTAATTCATGTAACAAGTATAGCACTTTTTTCCATGTCTAGGTAATATGTAACATCATTTCAAATCAAGAATAAAAATAGAACACCGTTTTTCTATATGGACGTGCAAGCATAACCAGAAATATGTGATTTAGTATTTTCCACAGATATTTCTAACTTGCAGGGACCACCTGAATATGACAATGCGTTTTTTTGTCGAAGTATCGTGGGGTAATTACTACATGATCTCACCATTCATCCGAGAGTTCTACAAACAAGAAACAATCTAAAATAAAAATAACGTGCATTTGGGAAAGGGATGAAGACAACAGTCTTTTCATATCTGATGTTACACATCTAAGAGATGGGACTTTATTAGGCTGAAATCATGTACTTACTAGCGTAAGGAACAAGACTACTTGTTCCATTCTATAGATATCCAGTAGTTCAGATGGAACAATAATTGAATGGAATGCCGTATTGATACCATATGCTGTGAAACGTGGCTTATTTTGATCTTTTGTACGTAGTAATTCATACTACAATTTTCATTTTGTTGGACTTTACAGATTTTTAGTTGTGTCATGTTTTGTCCTGATACACTGTGATGGCTGTCAAGCATTAGGAAGTTAAACAGCTCTTCACAGTCGATAAGAAATTTTGTTATTATTATTACCTGTCAGTATCATACGTTGTTTGTACAGCCTATGAATTCACAGATAATGAAACACCTGTTCATAAGTAAACTGATGATACATACTATAGACAATGTTTTGTTCCAAATTGTGTTCTAATGTGTTCTATCAGAGGTGGCTGAACTGTTTCTACAATACATTCTGTTCAAATATTTCATCGTTTACATAAAGATAGTCGGAAAATGGAAATATTATGGGTTTTGTATGAGGAATTAGAATATCTCTGCTCCTGTATTTGCTCTCAAAACGATGTTATCCAAAATCCCAAACTCAAAGTCAGTCTCCGCCGATGATGTAATCTCTCCCACATCTACTAATCTCTTTAAATTTGCGTTTCAAATTCATATTTAAGAACTGTTTGCTATGCTCCTGATAAAAAGAAACTGAGAAAAGAAGAAAATGAAAAATCTTCAACTACGGAAGTGTAGCGAGGACTGAAAAATTGTAATTGCAGTAAAAACGTCAAAAATGTGTGTAAATTTTGCAGATGTGATTAGTTCGTTGTGTTTATAGACACTTATTTAATACATTATAGGTATTCTATGTTTAGTGCTCAGCAATTTATGGGAGTGATTCATGATGCTGGGAAACAAGCAGGAGAAGAGAGTCGATGAGTTTGAGATGCGCTTCTACAGAAGGAAGTTAAGACTTCGGTGAACTGATGCGAAGAAAGTGAGATTCCCTACAGGGTCGGCGAAGAAAGAAGCATATGGAAAACATTGACGAGGAGAAGGGATAGAATGATGGGGATTGTGTTAAGGTATCAGGGAACAACTTCCATGGTGATAGGGGGAGCTGTAGACGGTAAAAATTGCAGGAGAAAATCGAGGTTGGAATATAACAAACGTATGTGAACACTGGGCGCATGTGCTACTTTGAGAGGTTGAAACTGGCACAGGAGAGGAATTCTTGTCGTTCCACTTCTAACCAGTCAGAAGACTGAAGACCCAAAGCGAAACAACAAGGACTGTAGCATTGTCAAAATCATGTAGCTTCACATCAATGAGGTAGCGTAAATTGAAATCATTATTATTCAAGACAAAGACATGATCGCCTAACAGTAAATTGTCGAACATTCTAAAATAGACTCCTAGTTATTTATTTTTTCTCATAAATCTGAATAATTTAATGAACATTTCTTTCCACTCCTCGGCGTGTCTGCTGCTGCAAATGTGGGTAGTACTTAGAAGGAGAAATTCTTGGTTTCAGGGGAAACGATACATTTATGACGTGTTTCGCCGTTCTGGTGCGTCATCAAATTTTTTTTTTTATTTCCAGAGCATTAAAATTTTCTGATAATTCCCTCGTAGGGCGAAACGCGTTAATAGAGCTACTGTTTCCCCTAAGAGAAAGACTATTTCTTCTTTCAGAAACTTCAATTCATCTATCATTAAATGTAGATCAACATACAACATGTAGATTTTTAATTCCATGCAACGAAATTAGCTTTCAGAAGTTAAATGGTGTTTATAGGAACACTGCTAGTTTTCTGCATTAAACAGTGGCAGTTTGGCAAATATAACGGACAAGTTTCTAACCGGCAACAAAGCACGAAGGAAGCAGCCGACAGGAAGCTAAATGTAGACTCCGAATTAGCACACAGGCAATTAAACTCACACGACCGCAGAGTTGAAAGGATTCAGCGCCGTCATGTTACGACCATTAAAGAGCCACAACAGACGCTTATGAGCGACGCCAGCGGTGACATTATGGAACCGGCTAATTACAGAGGGTACGCCTTAAAACCGAATGGCACCATCTGGTGGAAGGCTAACGATGAATGACATCTGCAACTGATGGCGGAAAACAGTGCTATACCAACATTATGAAGCGGAATAGGCCACTGACGGAATTAAATATATCTGATCAACAACACTGTCATGGGGCCTCGTAGCTGTTCCAGCCTTTCAATGTCAGTATGAAAAGGCTGCGCTATGTTATCTACAGTTAACTCCGCCTTATTGTTCTACTTTATGAGACGGTGGTGACATAGCAAACCTACTTCCTGAAGCTACATGTATTTTTAATTCTCTTCTAGCTTTAACATGAAAAACTATCCTTTAAATATGTTTCACTATCATTAAATGTACCAGAATTACTGAAAATTCTTCTTAAGTAAACACGAAGAGCAACTGAGAGACTAATTTTTCAGACTCCAGTAACCTTATTACCAGAAATATGAGTATCAATAGTTACAACAGTGGCTGCAGAAGACAGTTTACCCAAAACACGTAAAAATTTTAAAATTTCAGAGAATATTCAAAGGTCTTAGCTGTATTTATTCACAGAAATAGCCGGGATACAACGACTTTTGTACGGTAACTGAATCTGTGCCACTACGTTTTGACATACATGATTTGTATTTAGTACAGACAGCCTATTAACATTTTAATAATCATATTCAAACTAAGGAGATATATACATGTAACACTTAGCTTTTCTGTTTCTGTAAGGAAAACACTTTGCCTAGGGGATTTGTGCAAAACTAAGCAGAAATAATGACTGGTGTAAGATTAGGGGATCTGTGACACTCTTAGGAAGATAGCAGAAAGTGGAATTCATGTAGCATTGCTTACGAAAGATATGAAATAATCATCATCATTCTTGCAGTCACTATTTTTTCTTCATCAGTGGAAAAATGTATTTTTGGGTTTATCTTGATCATATCATTTATCTCAATATGTTTTCTGAAAATAAAAGAAATGTCGAAAATGGTATTTCAAAAATAGAGTGTTGTTATTTGACACCATTGAGTCGCTAAGGGTACATATAACTAAAGTATACAGTCAACAACTTCTCGGTACAGAAATAATTAGTACACCATTCAACTGACAGAAATTGTTGCAACAAATTATTGAAAATGAAATTTAACAAAACAATTGTCATTTTTAGAATGAGATTTTCACTCTGCAGCGGAGTGTGCGCTGATATGAAACTTCCTGGCAGATTAAAACTGTGTGCCCGACCGAGACTCGAACTCGGGACCTTTGCCTTTCGCGGGCAAGTGCTCTACCAACTGAGCTACCGAAGCACGACTCACATCCGGTACTCACAGCTTTACTTCCGCCAGTACCTGGAAGGTAGGAGACGAGGTACTGGCGGAAGTAAAGCTGTGAGTACCGGATGTGAGTCGTGCTTTGGTAGCTCAGTTGGTAGAGCACTTGCCCGCGAAAGGCAAAGGTCCCGAGTTCGAGTCTCGGTCGGGCACACAGTTTTAATCTGCCAGGAAGTTTCATATCAGCGCACACTCCGCTGCAAAGTGAAAATCTCATTCTGGAAACATTCCCCAGGCTGTGGCTAAGCCATGTCTCCGCAATATCCTTTCTTTCAGGAGTGCTAGTTCTGCAAGGTCGCAGAAGAGCTTCTGTAAAGTTTGGAAGGTAGGAGACGAGGTACTGGCGGAAGTTAAGCTGTGAGTACCGGATGTGAGTCGTGCTTCGGTAGCTCAGTTGGTAGAGCACTTGCCCGGGAAAGGTCCCGAGTTCGAGTTTCGGTCAGGCACACAGTTTTAATCTGCCAGGAAGTTTCATATCAGCGCACACTCCGCTGCAGAGTGAAAATCTCATTCTGGAAACATCCCCCAGGCTGTGGCTAAGCCATGTCTCCGCAATATCCTTTCTTTCAGGGGTGCTAGTTCTGCAAGGTTCGCAGAAGAGCTTCTGTAAAGTTTGGAAGGTAGGAGACGAGGTACTGGCGGAAGTAAAGCTGTGAGTACCGGATGTGAGTCGTGCTTCGGTAGCTCAGTTGGTAGAGCACTTGCCCGCGAAAGGCAAAGGTCCCGAGTTCGAGTCTCGGTCGGGCACACAATTTTAATCTGCCAGGAAGTTTCAATTGTCATTTTTGTTCATACAAGGAGTTACATGGCATTTGGAACATTGAACTCGGCTTCTGCCAGCGCACTTTTCTAATTTGCTTCTTTGCCACGTACCTTCAAGGTAATGTGACCAATAAGAAAAACCGTCATATCTGGCATCTGAAACTGGCCTCACCTCTCTCTCTCTCTGCGATGTTTTTACCGCACCCAATGTGGGTTCTTCATCTTCAAACTCATCGTCATCATCCTCAGTCAATCGTGGGCGTCCCCCTTTCTTCGAAGTAGAGCTGTTTTCCTTCTCCGTTGGATTAGATAAAGCTTCAGCTACCTGGTTTCTGAGCTTCAGCAGATCGATTTTCTCTTTACGTTCTTTTCCTTGGCTATCCAGATCTCTCAGGTATTGTAGCAATGAGTTGCATATGGAGAGATCGACCACGTAAAAAATTACTTTTACAGGCCACTACTTACTTTTTCATGGGCATTCTGTGTAGAGAGATCAAAAAATAAGTTTTGTCAACGCCGCCTATAAATGCACAGTAATCCTTTACGATGGCTGCTTTCATGACCTTCAGATGTTTCTTTTGTGTTGCACTCCTCCCCTTTATCGACAATATCGGCACCCACGGGTGGGGAAGTGAGAGTGAGAGCAGAACTATAAAGCCAGTGAACTACACACAGATCTTCTTCTAAAAAGTGGCTCTGAGCACTATGGCACCTAACATCTGAGGTTATCAGTCCCCTAGAACTTAGAACTACTTAAATCTAACTAACCTAAGGACATCACACACATCCATGCCCGAGGTAGGATTCGAACCCGCGACCTTCGCAGTCGCGCGGTTCCAGACTGAAGCGCCTAGAACCGCTCGGCCACTGCGGCCGGCTGATCTTCTTCTGCGGTCACACAAAAGTCGACATATCTTCTTCCTTCCTTCCTTGCATCTTCAGTTCAGACTCGGGTTTCAGTTGGCGCTTTTGTAACTGGTTAGCTCTCTTGGTCCCAATAGGAAAGATCTTTTCCAACGATTCACGCACCAGTGACACAGATTTAAAATAATTATCTAAATATAGTTTGCACTCACTGCCTTGTGGAATGTGTTCGCTCATTCGCATCACAATGGGACCAGTAAGGCCCTGGTGCTTGCACTCACTTCGAATTACCGTAATTTTGCCCTGATATATTTTAGAATCATATACAATTCCTTAATATCCACAACGAACAAAATTTTCTAGACCAACGGGGTTCGGTTTACCAAGAACAAATTGCTTCATTACAGTCGTTCCTTCGGATGGGATCCTTTGCTCGTCTATACTTTGCCTATCTTCTTGTTTCAGACTGAGACAAGTTTCCCTGATTCTATTTAGCAGTGGTTTCACCTTCAGAGGTTTGTCTTGCGGAGAGCCTCCTTCCATATTGTCTACTAAATGAAGGTGATTCCTCAGTTCAAGTATTCTATTTACAGAAAACGTATTCTTGTGTAAGGCTGTCTTATATATATATGCAATCTGGGAAAACCTAATGTACGCATCAAATTATGTACTCCAATCAGTTTTTGTATTTCAGAACTGGTAAATTTCACTGACTCTCTATTATTCTGCATTGAATAACAACATGTTTTTTCCAGAAGGGGTTCCAGAAAATCATTGGTGAAGTAATTTGAAGAATATTTAGCAGGACCTCTTGGTTCTTCAACAGCTGTAATATCTGAACGACTGAAAGCAGTGTCAAGGCATCAGAAAAAATTTTTTTCCATGTTCACTTATCCTGCGGTTGCTCATTTTCTGCTTGTGAAAGTGTTTTTTTCAGGTTCTGGAGTCTCTCTTTCACGTTTTCAGGTCCGGCACTCCCATTGTTCTTCCTCATTCGTCGTACCTGCTGTAACTCCAACAGTTTCAGGTCCAGACCTTTCACTGTCTGAGAGCTGTGAAAGTTCACTATCATTGAGCTCTAGTAGAATCTGTTCAATTTCCTTGTCGGAAAGTTTCGCCATATCAGAGTTAGAAAAACTAAAATATATTCTGATATGAGCTATGTGATGTGTGAAAATACTCGGAATATCCTTTAAATATGTCAATAATGTTAAGCATTCTAAATTATTTCAACTGAACATCAAAAACATTACTTACAAAAACGAGAATGTCAGTGCAACGATAACGCACATCGGCACAATGGTGTCAAATGTCAACAACCAGATTTGAAAAAATGTAATTAGCAATGTAACAAAAAAACATTCACCAAAATAACAAACACAATAATCTTATCTTTAAGAAACTTGTAACACATTTGTCTTGTATAAATTTTCGGCAGGCTCGAAATAGAAAGGAAAAAATGTGGAGCACGTTCCACACACAACAGCACGGTAACACAGCCCGACAAACGTTCGAATGTTGACTTCCCTATTCAAAGTCACAAGTACTAAGTAGAAATCACAGTGATATACGGTCGGGAAGTAGAATTCAGTATTTTACATATTTTACTGTGTAACTGAACCAGTACCTATCTATACAAGGCATCCTGTTCAGTATGAGACCTGTTCGGTGTTTACGACATGCCTTCTAATTACATAGTTGGAATTTTTTCAAGAAGTTCTTTTTACAACTTTCACAAAACTTGTTTGCTAGCCACTATGCGTGTTGCATAATAACGGAAACTCTTCTAAAATGTACATTGTTATTATACTGACACCGATCCTATTCTCACAAGTCTAATAAAAACGGACACATGTAAGAAAAAAAGCAAGGAACGGTTAAAACTGACTGTTTCCATTAACTTAAGGTTAATGCGTTAAAAAACAATTACAAAACTTAAACGTTAATCCGGAACGGAACTGAGAGTAAAGAGGATACAGCCACAAGATAGTTCCTCACTGGCGTCCTAATTACCGTGATTCCAAAATAGAAGTCCTAAAAAGAGTATGATATGACATGCACACACGTTAAAGCACACCTTTCTTGACTAACAAGAAAGGTAACGATAATGGAAAACAATGAGTACAATTAAAAAAAGAACAGTAATCGGTTAAGTATCTAGTCCTGGGGTCGTAAATTGGTAGTTGAGAGGGAATTCTGTTATGTGATGACCATAATGATCCAAGATATTCTAGAAAGCGGTACGCAAGGAAAGAACCGAAGTGTATTTCTTACAACAACTGATATAAGACAGAAAACTTAATTGGAACGAGTGGTTTAGAGGGAAAAACAATGGGATATGAGCGGCTCAACAGAGGGTAAAAAGGCAGTCACCTGAAATTTGTTGAAGGAACTCTAACAGACCCAAAGCAAGACCAACTATTTCTTATGTATCACATATTATCCATCTTTTAAGCATTGTGATACTAACTCAGGAATCTTGCTCACATATAATAGCAGTCATTGGCAAAAAAAAAAAAAAAAAAAAAAAAAAAAAAAAAAAAAAAAAAAAAACAGTCTCCACACACTTCTACATCAGACAGGAGATAAAATACCAAAAAGTAAATTAAAAGCCGATATGTAATATTGTCTCTTGTGTTGTTCGTTCGCAAAGGATAACATGGGAAGGTTTGATCTGATAGGGACCCCATCGGGCCCTTGTGTATTATTGGGTGGGGTGCCTCTGGAAAAGTAACAACATTCCCTTGTTTCCCCTTCGTAAACGAATGCTTGAAAACGGACTGTTACAATTCGGCTATTACTCTTTTTGCTTCTACTTCGTTTCCAGTCTGTTCTAGAGGTGTATGGATACCGACTTTTGTGCTGCTCACTACGTATTGCGTAATACGTTGATGACATAACGGATAGTACTAGTGGGCACATATGAATTTTCGCAGATAATGGCGAAATTCTACCCGGTAAAATTTTCATTAATATTCATTTGGATCTCGGCAAAATATCCAGCTGTTCCAAACATAGGCCACTAATTTTTAATATAGAGTAATGCAAATTGTGCACTTCAGGAAGGCATTATATTCTTAGACTATTGCGTTCATGATGCCTCTTAGAATCAGTCTAGTCATACATACATTTGCAGTATCAATGTGTAAAGATATGAAGTAAAATGTGTATGTGGTTGTAGATGTAACTGCACACACATTCCGCAGTTATTTTTTTTTCTGTCCCACACTCAAACATAGCGAGGGGGAAACGACTGTCTGTGTTTCCATAAGAGCCCCAATTTCTCTTATCTTGTATTCACGGTCATTACGCAAGATGTAAATTGGCGGCAGTAGGACCGTTCTGCAGCCAGGCGCAAATGGTTCCCCTAATTTTCTCAGTGCTGTTTCGCGGAAAGGACATCGTCCTCCCACCTGAGTTGAAGGAACATTTCCGTAACACTGGAGTGTTGATGCTACTTACGGATAACGAATTCATCACCATCAATCTCAATTTCTTGGAAGTGTTGCCGAATAAGGCCAGATGGCGGTGCCAAACGCTCGAACAGACTTAAGAATTGGTCACACAAGTGTTTTATACGTGGTCTCCGTTCTAAGTCAGTCATGCTTTACTAGAATTTCTCTCGAGTGCCAACCGTTTTATCTCAGACTAGCAATTATTTGCTGGATGTATTCCATTCTCTGTCTTTCTCTTTTACCATCTACAATTTCTTCTAATACATGGGAGTTAGTCCGTGAAGTCTTAACAGATGTAAGTACTTTCGTCCTCTCTCTTCTTCTCGTCGGCGTTTTCCACATATTCATTTCCTCTCCGATTCTGAAGGGAGCCTAATCGTTCCTTACCTTATTAGCCCAACAAATTTTCCATATTCTCCTGTACCACCACATCTCAAATCCTTCGATTCTCTTCAGTTCTGGTCCATATTTCACTATCATACAATTCTGTGTTCCAAATGTACATTTTAAGACATTTCTTCCTTAGTTCAAGGCTTAGGTTTGGTACTGGTAGATTTCTGTTGGTCAGAAGATCCCTTCCCGCCAGTGCTAGTCTGCTTTCTATGTTCTCCTTGCTCCATCTATCATCATTTTTCTGCCTAGCTAGCAGAATTCCTTAACTTCACCTACTTCGTGATGACCAATCTTGATGTTAAGTTTCTTGTTGTTCTCATTTCTACTACTTCTCAATATTTTCGTCTTTCTCCAATTTACTCTCATCTGTATTCCGTACTCATTAGACTTTTAATTCCATTCAACACATCCTGCAGTTCTTCATTACTTTCACCAAGGATAGCAACGTCATCTTAAAACTGATATACTTTCAGTTTAACTTTTAATTCCGCTCTTGAACCTTTCTTTTATTTCCGTCATTGCTTCTTCGACGTATGGATTGAACAGGAAGGGCGAAAGCCTACATCCCTGTCCTAGACCATTTTTAATCCCTGAATTTGGTTCATGGTTTTCCACTCTTATAGTTATCTCTAAATACTTGCACGCACTGTATATTGTCCATCCGTTCCTATAGTTTATCCTTACTTTTCTCTTCTACCATTTTACATTGTCGTCAAATTTTTCCAAGTCGACAAATCCTACGAACACGTGTAGGTGTTTCTTTAGTCTTGCCTCCAGTATCAGCCACAACCTCAGAACTGCCTTTCTGGTGCCTTTACCTTTCCTAAAGCGAAGCAAGTCGTCATCTACCAGATCAACAAGTTTCTTTCAGTTGTTCTTTACATTACACTAGTCAGAAACTTCGATGCATAACCTGTTAAGCTGATTGTGGGATAATTATCACAACTGTCGGTTATTACAACCTTCGGAATTGTGTAGATAATGTTTTCCTGTAAGTTTAATGGTACATCACCAGTATGATGCACATTACACACCAACATGATTAATTATTTGTTTACATTTCTCCGAATCATTTTAGAAATTCCGATGGAATGTTATCTATTCCTTCTGCCTTTTTTCATTTTAAGTCTTCCTAAGCTCTTCTACATTCTGATTCTAATACTGGATCTCCAATTTCTTCTCTACCGATTCGTGTTTCCTCTTCTATCGGTTAATGCCATAATTTCTCTCCCTCATAGCGGCCTTGATGTACTCTTTCCACTTATACGTTCTGTCCTATGCATTTTACAGTGGAGTTCGCATTGCGTTTTTAATGTTACCACCCTTGTTTTTAATATGAAGGTTGTTTTGAGTTTTCTATATCATGAGTCAGTTCTTCCGACAATCATTTCTTTTTCGTTTTCTTAAAATTTTTCAAGCAGTCATTTCGTCTTAGCTATCCTGCACTACCTGTTTATTTCATTTGTAAGTTGTTTGTATTTTTGTATTCCTCAATTTCACTGAAGACTTTTTTAATTCTTCCCTTGCGTCGGTCAACTGAAATATATCTAATCTTACATGTGATTTCTTCGGACTTACCTTCTTTGTACTATGTCTTCCTTTACGTTATTGCCTTTTTTACAGATGTCCATTGCTCATCTGCTGGACTGCCTACTGACCTGCTGATTACTGCAGTATCGGTAGCGTCAGAGAACTTAAAGCATATCTGTTCATTCCTTAATGCTTCCGTATCCCAGTTACTTGTGCATTCATTCTTCCAGACTAGTGTCTTACTCTTTATTATTGCTAAACTGTGACCTGAATAAATATCTGTCCATGGGTACGCATTACATCCAATATTTGATTTCGAAATTTCTGCTTACTCATCCTCAGTAGCTTTCATTTGCATACATCTAGTATAAGCCGGATTTCATCATATACTATAGAAATACTGTCCAAGTCATCTTATACTCACGTAAGTCACTGAATGACGACACTTTCCCATATATTACAGTAGCATCAGCAAATTGTACCAGATTTCTGCTCACGCTATCCGTCAGATAGTTAATAAATTGCGTCAGTATTTGGGTGGACTAACAAGTCTCATGTTCTTATCGCGATTAATTCGACTGATCAACGTATATGACTTGTTTTGCTACTATTTAATAAATATGTAAGTCTGATTGTGGCTGAGGCAAGTTCTTGCTAAGATCAAGTATTCCTTCCTTGTCAGAAATTCCTTTACTGTGGGAAGAAAGTTTTCATTCACTTACTTCGTGACTGCTTCAGCTAAATCGTGGTATGCCATAGTAGGAACAAGCTGACGGGAGATGGTAGGTGGTAGCGGGTACAGCTCGGTGGAGCGACGCGCCACAGAGTTTCAAAGGCGAAACCGCGAGGATCCAGGAGGTAGGGTCGATGCCATGTCAGGTACGTAGCCGGGTGGACACGTTTTCCAGCATGGTGACCATTTATTTGAGCACGTGAGGTACGGCTCCAGATAAAACGCCAGTTAATGAACCAAGGCTAGAGACTGGGATCACCACGAAATGTTATATCTTGTAAGCAGTGGGCTGTATCAGGCAAGATACGCTCTGGCAGAATCTTAACGTTCACTCGATGAGCGTCCTTCCAGGATAGCGATAGAGTGAAAGGGGAGCCACCCAATAGCAGTTTCTGCTCTTACTGTATGACAGCCGCAGGTTGTAATAGAACAACTATATCCGAACACATTAATAATAAATGTTCTTAAATCGATTTCGATACTGTTGTCTGTGGGTTAATCCTGAAACAAAATGTGGACGGTGGAAATAGAGATGTGTTCATAAACTTTTATAATGTATTACGTTTTATATCGGCTCCAGGTCATTGACCACTACATCGCTCGTATGGTCTGCACAGAATTCCTTGTTTTACTTTAATCGAATTTTTATGTAGTTCTCAAACTGTAGCACCTGCTAAAATTTGTACTCTAAATAAGGCCCTAAAAATATTATCTTTTCCGAAAGTACTTCTGGCGAAAAAGCGATTCTGGTGGCTGGAGTCTAAGGTTTTTGTTACCCATACCTTTTGCGTTCTTGAAGTGGTACTTCCACAGAAACTTTCATGCCCTAGCACAGTTTTTTTATATTCATCCGAGAAATGCAGCATTAATTTGCTTAGAATTAGCTCTAAAAATATATTTAATGTAACAAAATATTTTCTTAAAAGTTTTCATTCCTTGTTTTACCCTCTTAGGGGCTGAACTTCCAGAAACACTGAAACACTAACTTTTTTTTATTTGTAACAGAGAAGCGAAATACTTAATTCATATAGCCAATTTAGTTTGCAAAATGTTTCATAATTAAATAATTTTATAAAACCTTTCATCCCATATTTAACTTCCTTAGGGTATTGAATTCTCAAAAACACTGAAACACGTATTTGTTATTCTCTCCATTAGGGGCTTAAATTTCCTGGCTTGAATTTCCTAAAACGCTGCAACACGTATTTTTTTGCTTCTAACCAAGAAGTCAATAGCACTTTTCGTAGATATTGCTTTAAAATGTTTTGTAAGTCTTCAACACTGACCAATTTTCGAATAAACTCTCACCCGATACCTTACTCTCTTTGTGGTACAATTTCCAAAAATTATGAAATACATTTCCTTTCTATTTCTGACTGAGAAACCAAATACCAACTGCCATAGTTCAAGCTTCAAAATTACCTTAACAGCGACATGTTTTCAAAACTTTTTTCATCCTTTATTCCAACCCCTCAGGAGTCCACTTTCCAACAAACATTTGTTAAATGATATCTGTAACAGACGATCCACAGCCTCTCCAAATTTGAAGTTCCTACCCTTAGAGCTTCTGGCTGGGCAATAATGAGCCAGTAAATTAGTCGGGCCCTATTTCACTCTCTTAGGGGCTGAATTAAAAAAAAAAAAAAAACAGTGAAACAGGCGTTTTTTCTTTTCCAGCCGAGAAGGCAGATGCCAGTATTCGGAGACTTAGGTTAGAAACAGCTTTCACAATGAAATACTTTCATACAACATCTCACGTCCTATTTCACTCATGTAGGGATGGAATTTCGAAAAACCGTGAAAAGTATTTTTTTAGTTCTAACAGAGAAACCAAATACAAATTTTCATAGCTTTAGCTGCAATAAATGCTTGCAAAAGGAAATACTTCCATAACAACTTTCATCCTCTATTTCTCTCTGCGATGGAATTTCAAAAAGCAATGAAACAAATATTTTCTTTTTTCTTAACCTAGAAGCAAAATTCAAATTTTCATACATTTAGCTTTAAAAAGTTTTTATCCTGAAATACTTTCATAAAACGGTACATCCTCGATGTGACTCCCTTAGGGATTATATTCCAGAAACCCTGAATCCCTTTTTGTTTTATTTGTAACTGAGAAGTCAAATACCAACTTGCATAGACGCAGCTTTATAAATACTTCCGTAGTTCTATAATAATAATCATTTTCAAAAGAAACTTTCTTACATTATTTCACCCCATAGGCATTAAATTTTCATAAATTCTAAGACACGTGTTTGTTTATTTCTGACCGTGAACACAAACACCATTTTTCATACGTCCATCTCCAAAATAGCGACATGTTTCTCATAAACCTTTTATCCCCTATTTGACCACCTTAGTGTTGAAATGCAGAAAAATCCTTTCTTACACACATGAGATTAACACTCTCGCCAAATACCACGTTTCGATTCACAGCGGGTTTTGCTGGGTGATGATGAGCCAGTCAGGACTTTGCCTTTTATACATACGAATTAGTTTAAAATGATGAAAAGACGTAATATGTATCTCTGGAATTGGACGTGACTGCTCTACTCAAAGGGTTTAGGCAGTGAGTTAATGAAAAGTAAAATTCATACCGCAAAAAATGGGGTAATCGGATTGGACCATTGGCTTTTCGCTCACCATAGTGACGCCCACAGCAAGAGATCGAAGCCTGGTAGTGGCGAGGTCTTGAAAGGTTGTAGACGCTTTGTCGTTGGCCACAGATCTAAAACTGTTTGTTCATTTCATAAACAAAGGCCACAGATCTAAAACTGTTTGTTCATTTCATAAACAAAGACAAATATCGTTACTTCAACAAACAGATACAGTGCAAATACTGCAGCGAGTGATAGGACGAATCTTTCTGTACACTGATAACTGTTGCGACGGCTGGAACAAACAATCTGTGCATCAGACAAGGTAGCTACAGCGTCCTAAATTCGAGTGCAGCAGCCGGTGACGCGGAACAATAGTTTTCGTAATTCAGTATAAAAGTTTTGACAATACTTGGTGCGTTTAAACGGTGTTAACATGTGTAACAATCATTCACAGACCAAATGTACTTGGTGCATTTAAATGGTGTTAACATATGCCACAATCAGTTACAAGATTAGATGGTCACAAGAATATCAGTTTCATAATATCTGTCAAGAAAGAAATTCAAATGTCCGCCTCGATAGCTGCGCACTCAGCGCGGCAGAGTGTTAACCAAATGCGTCCGGGTTCGATTTCCGGCCGAGAGGCCTCCGCTCGTAGAGTGGATGTTGTTTTATCCTTACGTTCGTATTGTCATAATTGAAATCCACTGTTGAGAGGGCTGTACGGGCACGTTCCCAAAAATAATAAAAAAATGATTGTTCGCAGTTTGTTAGCGCTTAACTGCGCAGGTTAGAGAAGCATTTCTGTTCAAAAAACGTATTATATTGGAACCTCCAATGTGTGCAAGAATTATGTAGCAAACTCATGTTAAGGATATTGGTCTGTAAGTTAGGGGCTATGTGCATTTACCCTTCGCATAAACATGTGTCAAACGCTCTTCTTCTCAGCCTCATGAGGCTTTACTCTGGGAGAGAAATAAACTCAAGCTAAGTATAGCCCAGAGCCAAAGAGTAGTCTCTGTAATGCCGGATTGGGTTTCCATCCAGATCTGGCAGCTTATTTGTTTTCGACTCTCTCATTTGCTTTCCATGCCAGTGATACCTCTTTCTATGCCCTACACACGGAAATCTATGCAATCGTCGAACAGTGGTAGTCTGTTCGATCCTCCTCCATGAACTATTTCTTAAACGAGAAACTTAGAACTACAGAAATCCATTTCCTGTCTTCTGTTGGCACACAAGACTGGTCAATGATTGACAGAAGCCTTCTATCCGTTCTGCGATTTCATGTTGGACCAGAATTTTCTCGGCATCTCCGCAAAATCTTTCGCTAACGAATGGCTTTCGACATTGCTGTAGACTTCGCGCATCGATCTCTTCATAAAGGCACGAGTTTCTACTAACTTTTGCCTATCGACATTTCAGCGTGCTTCTCTTGAACCAGGAGTACAACAATTTCTGTTTACTCACATTTTCCAAAATTTTGCTATCTAAGCCACTGAGGGTCACTTCTGTCCTCAATCCTCTTACTCAGCACATACCTCTCCATAGCGGGAGCTATAATTAGTTAATATTTTGTCCGTTATTCCGCAACGTCAACGATACGGGAGCTAAAGGTTTTCCTCTCAATATGCTTATCTGCTCTTTCCATCAGAGACTCCCTCCTAGCTTCCATAGTGGATTATTAATTCTGGAAACAGTTGTCTTTATGCTGTTATCGTTGACTCTTACACCGATCTCCACAATGACACTGTCGATATGTGTAAGAATTCCTGGGGACTGTTCTTTCGGACGTGGAGGAGATGGACATGGACTGTGGGCAGTTGACGCTCGATGGGAATGGGGGGTCGCCCGACAGGAGTGCCAAGACATTTCGCGCAGATGCGGTAAACGCTGTGTCCCGGGTGGCGCAGCGGTTGATGTATCTGCTTTGTAATCGAGAGATACCACTTTCGAATCCTGGACCGGTACACATTTTCACTCGTCGCCGCTGGTTCCGTCTAATATCCCAATGCAGCTGAAATCAGTAATTCCTTTCCTTTCCCTCCTCTCCAGCTTCGATTTCAATACATGGTCGATAAGGTCAGATCTGTTTGTCGGTACAAGGTCTAAAATATTTCTTTTGCGTATGGGTTGTTCAGTTGTAGGTAAATGAAATGAGAGACTGTACTAATTAGTATAATACTGGGAAATGCCGATTGTAGACAAAAACATTCCATACGAAATAACTGAATACTCTGCATGAAACTTAAAGCGGGGCTGACTAACAGGAGACTTAGAGCAAACTCAATGGAGGAGACAGCGACGGTTACTTGAGAGTAAATATGGCTAGTGAAAATATTTGAAACCGTAACCACCTACGCCATACTTCTCTAGAAAACCAGTAAAGAGCCGTATTTCAGGTAAGAGGCTTTGAAAATTCTTCGGCCAAACAGTGCAAGCTTTATCGGCTGGTATTTGTGTCCATCGTGAACTTTGTTTTGTGGGCACTAGGTCGTGGTCCGTGGGATATTTCTGTCCGTAGTGTCTCGTCTCATAATGCTGGTGACATCATCAGCGGCTATAAAATGTCACGCAGTAGTTTCCAACTCAATGAAGGTCAATAAGCCCTAATGTTAAAAAGCACAACTGTTAACACGTAACGAAGCAACGATTGGGTCGTGAAGACATCAGACTGCTGCCTAAGACTGCGGAGTTGCGTCGACGTGTATTACCAACACTGCGGTTTGGAAGAGTGGGCGCTGTTTGCTTTATTTAGCACTGAGGCCAAGAACTTGTATAAGTTCTATTCTTTTTCCTGGACGTCAATATTATTTTCATGCTTTTGAATCTGTAAGGCTTCTCCGTATAACCTAGGATTATAACGGCTGGATCTTTATAAAATCACAGTTTCGGAGAAACTAATTTGGTGGTCCCCTGGTCCCAACGAATGAAATATTACTTACCTATTGCCTATTAACCCGAGTTTACCAGACAACTCTTGCTCTATTTTTCCTTAACACGACCGTAAAAATTATTTTTATATTCATGTCCATGAAACTGACTCACCAAGGTTTCTATGAAGTTATGCAGATAAAGTTAGTCACACAAGGAGTAATTTCTTTTAATCCATATCCGTGAATTCAGTGGCAAACTGGTACCATTAAATGCATCATTTTCGGGGGTATAGATGTAAGCGAAGGAAAGAGTCTTTTTGCATGTAAGGATTTTTCTGGAACTTCGAAATACTTCATTTCCAATTTTCAATGTATGTCTTACTTAATGTACGTATTGAAATAACATGTTCAATCTCATAGTTCTGATTAAATTAATACTGGAGAATATTGTCACGGTGTCTGTAGATCAATGCTGTGGAATGCTGCAAATAGTAACAAGGTCATTTCTGTCCCAAGCCAATACGAACTACACAAACGAACGAAGAGTATTACCGAAAATAGTTGCATCCTGCTTACGGACTTTCCCCAGTGCCAAGAAACGATAGGCTGAACTAAATTATTTCCTCGAAGTGCGAACGGTGGAAGAAATTGAAGCGAACGGAGTGAGTAAGTAGGTCGCGTTCTCACTAGCAGGGCTGTCAATACGGCGTAAATCAGCGCTTGTATCAGGGAAAGGAGTCAACCACCCGCGCGATCGGCATTTAATTCAGTGCGCAAATGAATGCAAGTGGAGGCGGCGGCGCCGCCCTGGCACGCCAGATATTTCTAATTTAAATGCGGCCCGCCGTCGAGGTATGTCAAGAGGCGGATGCCGTCATTACCACAGGGCTCCGTGCTGACGCCGCACTTCTCAGCGAGCTTCCAAGATACAGTGCTGGCTCAGCTCCCTCAACCCCTGTGGGTCTACAAGCGCCAATATGCAGAGCAGTCTCACTTTTCTGAATTCCTGTGATTCTACAGAACAGTCCAGTCAACACGTGCAATCCGTCTCGGACGTAGACCTGTCAAAGAGACAGTGAAGAGTCGTGTACTAAATTGAAAGTATTTGGCCCCATTAGAGGAGCCCAAAAGAATATACTCAGTATTGACTGTACACTTCCAGTGACCTGCGAAGCCGATGTTGTGTCTTATTTAATACGATTTTGTTTCCTGATCAAGTCACTTTTATATATTTTCCTTGTATGTTCGAGCCCCCATAAAACGAGAATCTTCAAATCTAAAGACGAAAAGAAAAATATGTTAGTAGTTTACTAAGGGGGGATCTGGGACACATTTTGGGACGTATATACGCAGCTAAGGTTAGCTGCGGTACCGTACCCAAGCTGCCATCGCTTGTCATCTGTTCATTACGTCACACTTGGCAGCCTTCCAGCTGGCGGGCTACACAGGCACGCAGGCGCGCGCGCGCACAAACACACACACACACACTCACACACACACACACAAACACACACACACACACCTAAACCAACATATGTAAGGTTTAATTCAACATTTATTATACATATTATTTTTGCAAATTAATCCAGCTGTTGTGTGCATTGCTGAATCCAAGCCACTTTACCAGTACCTTATTTCCTTTCTTACGTATGATTCTCTCAACAATGTATGTTGATGGATATTTTGTTTTTTGTAGCTCTTCTGCATAGAAGATGGGCTGAGATTTGTAATCTTCAAGGAGGTATGTTCTCGGATTGGTTTCTTGCACTTTACGTATTTTGAAAATTTCCGTGGACCAGTTGGCAGTGTATCCTTTGTCAAAGACTGTTTTCTGTTTACTAATTCTGACATAATCACCAGTTTTGAGTTTTGAGCGACGTGGATCAATCATTTTTGATTTTGTTATACACAGTAGATAGAAGGCTATTATCTTTTACGTACACTGGCCTCATTTGAATTGTTCTGTGTTTCGTGTGATTATACTGTGTGACCAGATCTTGTACAGTCTTAATCCATTTGTATGAGCCCTGATCAGTAAATTTTCTGAACATAAGACCCTTGAGAGTTCTGTTAAAGCGTTCGACTACAGAAGCTTTCATATTTGAAATATTGGAATAATGATTAATTCTGAGTTGTTGCATTAACTTTTTAAAACTAGAATTGTAAAATTCTTTCCCAAGATCAGTCTGTAAATGTATAGGGATTCGCTTGCTTTTTGTGTGTATATTTTTAATCGCAACAGCAACTGCAACACCAGATTTAGTCTTTAGAGCAGCAACCCATGCGTATTTGGAGTAAACATCAATTACTGTTAATAAATATATATATCCAGAATTCCATTTTGAATATGCAATCATGTCAACTAAGTCTGCCTGATGGAGATCATCAAGTCATTTTGTGATAACTGGTCTCCTAGGATACGTTCGACGAGCAGGACGATGAAGCTCATGAGCAATTGCAGCTTGCATCATGCTCTCTCCTTAATGAGTGTTCCTTATGGAAGACAATATATCTTTGTAATGACAGAATTTTGATGAAATGATAGCTTATATGGACTGGAGTGCGGGAAGAAAAAGAAGGGAGGGAAATAAAAATATAAACGAAAGAACACACATATATTCTAAGAAGAATTTTTATTATTCTCAAAGTACCATCTCATAATAAGTCTTGCATTAGTCTTTGCTAACAATCGATCTTCAGGAATATTAAAAGATGTTCTCAGAGTTTTCAATGAAGGACACTCGAAAGATTGCATGTTGACTACTCTACCATGATGCACACCCAGTAAAGCGGATGTCCATTCTACTTTTTCTTGTCCCCTTACCATAATATAATCACAGCATTTACACAACTCCCACAAAGTATTCCTTGCAGTAAGTAATGACACGCCGTCCATTCCCCAGTGCTCATGGTGATGATTACGTGTCAGCCACGAGTTTATCTTCTGAGTCTTTTCTCATAGGCTGTTAAGGGCTACAACTTGAGCGATAGTGACATATTTCTCTGCAATAACATGCATTCCTTCTACTATGATAGCAGCTGCTTGTTTAGGCACAAAATTATTTGCATCATCTTTGAATCCTTGCAGATCTATGAATGCTATCTTCATTCTGTGAGAGGAAGAGAAAAGAAGAAAAAAAAAGAAAGAAACGTCAGCGGTGGCATACAACTGCTGTGACTGAAATCGTTGTATGTGCGTATGTGACAAGAAAATTTCTCTTACCTGAAGCACAACAAGATGATGATTGATTCTACAGAAACTACAATAGCGTAAACCTGCTCAGTGGAACAATATCTACTGATAGTATTTCTCTAAAAGCATCTCGTTTTATGTGTTATGTGTACGAGCACCCTTATTTTTTATTATTATTCCCCTGCTCTCATCATATCACAGTCTTCCTGCCAGCGCTGCTAAACTATTAACATCTATAGTTGAAAGAAGAAGAAGAAGAAGAAAACGAAAGGAATTTCTCTATTGTTTTCGGAAGACGTGCTGTAAAATGCAGAAAACAGTATCGTTCTTCCTCCAGAAGCTAAACTGTATGTGTAAGCACGTAATGTGCACGTAGGGAGCCAGCAGATATCAACAATAACAGCGATGAGAACACGGGCAGGAGGTTTGGCATCTGTTTCGGAACATCTAAAATAACATCAGCTCTCCAGCACATGGCGAGGAGCAGCTGTCGCAGCGTTTTTTGTTGTGCACATGCGGAGGAGGTCAATGTCATGTCCTCCTCCATACCATGCCGCACGTGTGTTACGTAATACTGCTATTACCATCATCACGCTAGAGGCTACGTGGAGGAGGACAAAACAAAAATACGTAAACATTTGTACACATGCCAGAAATGAAAACGTCTCTGTTAACGTGTATGGTATCCAGTATTCTGATTATCAGTGGATGGTAGTTAGTGATGGAGATGATGATGATGATGAGGAGGAGGAGGAGGAGGAGGAGGAGGAGGAGGAGGAGAAGGAGAGGAAAAGGCAAAGGGAAAGGTGGGAGAGAAATAAAAAGGAAAAAATTTTCAAGTTGTCCCCCTGCATGTTACGAAGTACCATCGTGATAAACATGTAAATCTATTAATGTTACAGGTCAAAAACACAGATACTTACCATTTCTGTTATATAAAAAACTTGTCAAGGCTGGCGCATTATAGCATTACTAGGCATAATAAATCTATAGTGGTCTGTCATCGCTGCCTGTGTTATTTTCATTCCAAACAAAAGTTAGATGTACACTTGACTGACTGCGTACAATTTAAGCCAGTTAGCAGTATTATGCCTAGTGGTGAGAAGCAGTATGTAAAATTTAGCAACTTCAGAAACAAGCTAAAGCTTTTATAATTTATGCCGATACGGAATGCATGCTAGAACCAGTTGCTACTTGTAGTCGTAGTATTAATTCAGATCAAGTACATTTACATACTCCATTCAGTATAGCCTATTATATTCACTGTACCTACAATGATGAATATTCAGAGTTTAAACTGTACAGAGGTCGTGATTGCATGGATTGGTTTACTCAACAGCTCTATGCAGTTGCTGACATCGTGAAAAGCTTTTTAGTGCGAAATAAAGAGATGATTATCAGCGCTGCGGAAGAATTAGCTTTTCGCTCTGCGAAGAATTGTCACATTTGTGGGAAACCCTTTCAGGAGGATGACGTGAAGCATCGTGACCATTGTCATTTCACAGGCGTTTACAGAGGCGTGGCTCATGCCGGCTGCAACGTAAACTATAGACCTCGTTTCACAGTACCTGTAGTGTTTCATAATCTGGCAAACTACGACGCGCATTTCTTGATGACAAGCATTTGCGAAAAAACTGTGCCTGTTGATGATGAAAAATTACATTAAATCCAGGCTCTGTTTCCATTCTACCATCAAACATGGAAAAGTATAAATCATTTACGAAGAGCATTCCAGTAATGCACCGAGGTAGGAGATGTAGCATAAACTTTCGATTCATAGATTCCTTAAATTTTCTGACATGCTCGCTTGAAAAGTGTGGCTCATACTTGAAACCAGAGGAACTCAAGATAATTAGGAAATACTTTCCCAATGATGAAGAGTTTAATTTAGTCAATCAAAAAGGTATATTCCCATATGAGTATGTGACCAATGAATCTGTTTTAGTAGAGGACCACTTACCTCCAATTGATAATTTTAAAAGTTTTTTGACAGGCGGTAGAACTGTCTCGGAATCCGATTACCAAAGAGCATGTGATGTAAGGCATTTATTCAAATGTAAAACACTAGGAGAGTAGTCTGATTTGTATTTGAAAATTGATGTATTGCTGTTGTCTGACGTTTTTGAGAATTTCCGCAACCTGTGCATTAAAACATATGAGTTAGACCCTGCTCATTACGTTACTTCTCCCGGCTTGGCATGGGATGCTTTACTTAAAACTAGCAAAATACAACTACAGCTTATTACTGACATTGAGCAACTTCAGTTTATTGAGCGAGGTATTAGAGGTGGGATTGTTCATTGCTCTTGTCGGCATGCTGTTGCAAACAACAGATTTATGTCTAATTATAATGCAAATATTGATGAATCTTACATTATCTATCTCGATGTTAATAGCATTTATAGCTGGGTAATGATGCAACACCTTCCTGTGTCAGACTTTACTTGGATTGACTCAAAAACATTATTAGATACTTTTGATGTGACAACAGTGCCAGACGATTCTGATGTAGGATATATTTTAGAAGTAGATCTTGAATATCCTGAAAATATCCATGATCTGCATTCCGATCTACCACTGTGTCCTGAGAAGATCCTACCACCACCACCAAAAACAACAACAACTGACTGTAACAGTACCAAATGTAGTGCTCCAAAAAAGTTAATTTCGACTTTGTATGATAAGAAAAATTATGTAATACATTATAGGAATTTAAAACAGTGCTTACAACATAAGTTACAATTGCGAAAGATTCACAGAATACTATCATTCAAGCAAACGCCATGGATGAAACCATACACTGTCATTAATACAGAGAAACGTATGAGAGCAAGTAATGACTTTGAAAAAAATTTCTTCAAACTTATGAATAACAGTGTTTTCGGCAAAACCATGCAAAATGTAAGAAAAATGGTAGATATAAAACTAGCAATGATATGGTAGATATGGAGCAGCTGCACTGATTGCTAAA
The DNA here is from genome assembly GCF_023864345.2 of Schistocerca serialis cubense. Lineage (NCBI taxonomy): Eukaryota > Metazoa > Arthropoda > Insecta > Orthoptera > Acrididae > Schistocerca > Schistocerca serialis. The sequence goes on along the minus strand of NC_064642.1, from coordinate 486,642,737 downwards.
CCTAATTTCAAAAGGAGTGTAATTTTCAGTGAAAATTTAGTTGGTATTGAACTAAATAAAGTTAATGTTGTGTTTGATAAACCAATAGCAGTAGGTATGGGTATTTTAGATATATCAAAGACTCTTCTCATAGAGTTTCATTATAACTACATACTAAACAAGTTCCCAGCAAATGATGTAAAACTGTGTTATACAGATATTGATTGCTTAATTTACCACATTAAAACTTCCAATATTTATGAAGATATTAAGACTGATGTTCATAAATGGTTTGATACCTCAGGTTATCCTGTAGATAACAAATATAATCTTCCAATTGTCAATAAGAAAGTGGTAGGGTTATTAAAAGATGAATTAAATGGCGATCCTATAACAGAATTTATAGGTCTGCGAGCTAAAATGTATGCTCTTGAGACTGAGTCACAACGTGTAATGCGTAGGGCAAAGGGTGTGAAGCAATCTTCTGTCAACGAGTTGACCATTGATGATTACCGAAACAGTGTATTGAATTCAGATGTTAAATCTACTACACAGTATGTTATACATTCCAAAAGTCATATTGTATACACTATTGAACAGCACAAGCTAGGTTTATCAGCTCAAGACGATAAACGATCTATACTTACTGATAAAATTAATACTTTAGCTTGGGGTCACTATCACCTAAAGAAAGATGATGGTTCTTAATTTTTTTTTTTTTTGCTGTTTGAAAACTAATTTATGTATATAATACATTATATGTGCTTTGAAACTGATTTATTGTGTGAAAACTGATTTCTGTACATAATACATTATATATGCTTTGAAACTGATTTATTGTGTGAAAACAAACAAACAAAATGTTTTGTAACTGATTTAATGTGAGAAAATAAAAATACATATTACATTATTTTTCTTTCATTTCATCACGATGTTCCTTTCTGCAACCTCTACAGTTCATTTTAATAGGAGGTGGACCATCAATCTGACAACGTGCATTCAAGTTGTAATGCTAACAACAATGCCGATACTTAGAAATAAGAACATCATTCTTAAACACTTGTGGCAACCTGTGAAAGTTGTGTGAAATATCGCATATAGATGGTAACAGTTGTGTAGGAAATAAATAACAATCAATTGCATTCAAATGTTGACACTGGACAAGTTTCTTATAAATTTCAGAAAGCACTTTACAAATGTTTTTCGATTTAATCCACTCGAACAAGAAGTTAGCATCGGCATCAGCCATAAAAGTACTGGCTCCCTCTTTCTTTCCAGCACACCAGTTCAATCCATAGTCTTCCAGTCGGAGCATTTCGACATCTTCAGGAATAATTTGTTGCAGAATACTTAAGACGAACGGACACAGTAGGTCTTGTGAAAACACCAGCGTTTCACAGTCACTGTTTTCTTTTAGTAGCGATTGAATGGAAGAGTTCAGTGCATTGAAAGAGGCTTCTGTGTCTAGAACCTGTAGTATACATTCACTTCCAGAACTTAAATTTGCCACTAACACTCTCACTCACTGCTCATCTGAACTGGTATTAATTATCAAAACTTTGTTCATTCTGTCCTGTTTCTTCCCCTCCGACGATGTAGCACACTAATGATGAAATGGTTGAGAGGCACTTCCTTTTATATCTGTGTACGCTTTGCAACCTGATTGCTTGATGGAGTCATTTCAATTACTGAATCATGAATAACCAAGCAGTAAGCTATTGCATTTTTTGCAAATGCTTTTTTTCTTTCTATTTCGATCTTCATGTCAACGATGGAAGATTTCAGTGTTTCGTCTTGATGTGAACAATCAATGAAAAATATAGGACAGTTCTGAAATTCGGTACGGTTCATGAGTGGATTTCCTCTTCTTCTTACACCGCTGTCTCCATAATACAGTGACTGAAAATTCGCGTACATTTCAAACGCTTGTGCTGTATTCTTAGTGTCAAAATCGACAGCAAAATTCTCCTCTGGGAATTTAGATGAATTTAAATATACTTTCAAGTCTGATATGTTTATTTTGTCGAATACACTAGAGTCAGCAGTAATCGAATTTCTATTTGACTGAAAAGCCAATATTACATACCTTGCGGTTTCAAGGGGTGTATTAAATTTAATTTGCCATGTCCAGGAGTTAATTTCTCGTGTAATACTTTCAATCAAATACCAGTGACGAAAAGCTAATCTGAGACTGATATCATTTTTCAAAATATTCCACAGTGATATTTGTTGCTTTTCAGAAACTTGGACATGTGGCATTTCCCAGTGCATGTTCTCCAACACAATTTTCGATTTGGTATCTGCTGTTTCTGAGACAATACAGTTAATATCTTGTCTACCACGAATCAGTAACAATTCATGACGAGCATTTAAAATTATCTTTTTGTAATCCTCTGCAAAGCCTAAGATCATTTTAAGCGGAATGCAAAAATTGAAACGTCCATCGGTATCGACTAACTCTTTCAATTCACTTCTTGTCCCTCACCGGCATTTTGTAATGAGTTTGCTTCACCTGGGGTAAAAGATGCATATCCTTTCATTAATGCTGCAATTCCAGGATTACGCACATGGTCGATAATTTGGTTATTGAGACGGTACTGAATTTCTGAAAACAGATGAAGCGCGCAGTTTTTTGTTAACTCAATATCAGTAGCTTTTCCCTTTCCCTCTGCATTGACAAGTCGTCCTTCTATATACAGCAGACTCTCTGAGGGCAGCAGGTAAGTATTTTCATTTTGTATAACAATTGATATGGAATCGTTCTGAGCAAAAGCTGGTTGACCAAAAGGTTTATACTTATGATACTGAAGGCGAGTAACCGAGTCGTCGACGAGAATTTTTTCTCTTACATTCAACATTTTCTTTTCCTCCTTAACCTCCTTCTGTTTGATCAGTGAAAGTCGGAAGACTCGAATGAGAGGTTGCAGAGAAATGTACAAGTATTTATAGCACTCTATATCCCAGTGATGACAGTATTTGTCTATTGTACAGAGTTAAAACGTTTTACACCTTACTCTTCTTTGCTTTTCTTTTCTTCTTATTATTCTTGTTGTTGTTATTGTGGCTCACATTGTCAAGACATCTAGTGTCTTTGCTTATGCAGGCATCCTGTTGGTATATGATACCCATTCCTTTTTCTTTTTTTAAACGTATTTTCCTCAAATGCAATCGAACAGTTATCTCTTCCCCGTCAAAATCCACAAGATTCCCGTCTTGATCTCTAATTGCCACACTTAATTCTGAAACGTATCTTGCAACTACTGGCATGTAAATGGGTGAATTCGGCGTTTCCACAATCTTATATCCTGGTGGGAAAGTAGGCCAGAACTGATGTAATGTATGTGTAGGTTCTCCATTGTGAAACGACCCTCCTGAGATATTACAGTCAACACATAAGACGTTAATACTTTGAATGTTAACTGCACATTGAGCCGTCTTCGTGACTCTTTTGTCAACTACAGTATCTGCAAAAGCTAAAACTGAACCTATGTTGTTAGAGATATTAAAATCAATAGTAACATTACTCTTAATCTGGCATCGATTCAGTGTTTTATTGAAGGAAATATTTAACTGTACTTCATATTTTTTCTTGTTGGTTGAGTTATCATTGGCAATCTTCAAGTTGTATGCTTCAATTTCTTTCATTAACGCTGAAAAAATGTCATGCAGTTCATATGTTCCATGTGGCAGACTAACTTTGTCCAAAATTTCTAACATCGTTTAAGTAGTTGTAGAAGTAGAAATTATTGTTTGCTGATGTAATATTTGGGATGGAATTATAAGTAAAAAGGTTTAGCAGAGCATTTTCGTAAACATGAGAGGATAAATTTAGTGCAGGATTGAAGACAGCAGTTAGAAGTGACTCTTTACCCGTCAGACTTAATGTTACACCGTGTTCAATGTCCATTGTTAGACTGAAACAGTGACCTGCAAAGCTGACTGTTTTATTTGGAATTCAGAAACTTTAAACATAAATGACCACATCTCTGGCTGTTAAGTGACTGAAACGTACTGTAATTATATTTTATGGTACAGTTTTTCAGATATCTTACTATTTCTAGAGGAGGTGGTAAATTTCCAAAGCTGTCGAAATAGTACACAATATTACCATCCTTTTTGTAAGCTACCCAATGTGAACCTGGTTCATCTTCGGTATTAAGATTAATAATTGCACTCTCACGAGTGTTAGACTTTGAAGGTAAAATATCTCTCATAAAGACACCTCGAAAGTGTGGTATCTGCAGCTTTTTAGCATAGTGCTGTAAGTCAATGTTGGAAAGTGGTCTTGTAGGAAGGCTATTTATGGAGAAAATTTTTTTTTTCCTCATTCAATTTATACCAGTTAGATACAGACCGAATCCGTTTTTCCTGTATGGACCTAAGTACAGTCCTTTTCCATCGCGCAAAGCAATTGTCTCAAGTACACGATGATGCCTTTGCATTTCAGCTAACTGCTTTCGAGCACTCTTTGCATCATTAACTGTCTTAGCAATTCCAGCAGCACCTCCGGCTAGTCCTCCGAGTGCCGATAAAGCAGCAAATATTGGAATTAGAGGTATTATTCCACCTGTTTTGGGAACAGGTATTATTCGTTCTTTGTCGAGCAATTTCCCCCTGGCTTTTGTCGGTGCAACTTTTGAAGCCATTTTACGAGCTACTTTCACAACTGTCATCAGTTTACTGCCTGGCTTCACATATTTGAGACCACTTCGAACTTTTTTAATTATGTTATTCAGTACTGCACCAGCTGCTTTCAACCTTTTCTTCACACCCATCCCCATTTTAAGTTTAGCTTTCATTGCACCGGTCACAGCTAAAGCAGCCAACTTTTCCTTCAAATTGGCATCTTTTGCCTTTACTCTGCCCCACGCTTTTCTAGCCAGAATTCGATCTGCTCGATGTCTGTTAGGCAAACTGTATGGGTGAGTTGCGTACGCTATGTCATGTTCTTTACACGCTTCATCTAGTGGATTGATACCAGTGTCACCTCTTTTGAGTCGTTCCTCTAACATTGTCCCTGGACCGCAGTACGAGTAACCAGGTAAATTAAGTTCGACAGGTAACTTATTAATCATGCGATTAAGAAGAGAAACACCATGCTTCTTCTTCCTTTTCTTTTTCTTCTGTTTATTGTTGTTACTGTGACACATCTTCATTGCTCGAGTATTAACTAAAGACTGGTCTTTTACAGTTTAGAATGTTCTCTTATATTAGCAATTGTAATATGAGAAGACTTCTTAGTGTGCCTGAAGATGCATTTCTAGAAACATGTACTTCAGCTTCCCATCAGTCCTATTACTGAACACAGAGATGGAGTGCTAATGCAAGATCGAAGACATGGTGATCTATTTCCTGATACGATTAGATGTATAGTAGCAGGTCCCTCCAACTGTGGAAAAACAAATGTGGTTGTTAATCTCCTAATTCACGAAAATGATCTCAAATTTAAGAACGTTTATGTGTTTTCCAAATCGCTGCAACAATACAAGTACATATTTCTAGAAGAAGTTTTTAAGAACCTAAATGATATTGGGTATTTTACATTTTCCAGTAAGGAAGATGTTATACCACCAGATCAAGCTCGTCCGCTTTCAGTTTTTATATTTGATGACATTGCTGGTGACAAACAAGATCACATGAAAGCTTACTTTTCCATGGGACGTCATTATGGTATAGACAGCTTCTATTTATGTCAAACATACAGTAAAATCCCGAAGCAATTACTCAGTGGGAACACCTATGATTTCCTCGTTATTAGCAAAGATGATAACTTAAACAATGGACGTTATCGAGCAAATTTTGACAATTATATTTGTATTTAAGTCGAGTCTTGGAGCAACACAGATTATTAACGCCATGGCTTCTGCAAAGGCAACATCATCATCATCAAGCATGAGCTGCAGCAACAATAACAACAACAGCAGCAGCAACGCCCTGCTGCTGGTGCTAGATCCTCAGTACAGTAATGACATTGCTAATAAAAAGTATGTGGATTCAAAATTCCAGTCATACTCCAACGTTATAACAGATCTTATCGATAAAGTACATCAGTTATTTCAGAAAAACGTAACAGATACGAATAGTGAAGGTTTGTCGCCGAAAGCAAAAGTAAAAGAAAATGCTGAAACAAAATCTTATACTGATACTCTCTTGGCAAAATTATTGCCGCAGATGGCTTCTTTCTTTTCTACCATATATGCTACTGACACAGCAGTGTATTTCAATAATAAACGTTTAAGTGGTTTGCATGAACCTGCTGAGAATCATGACGCTTGCACGAAAGCCTATGTAGATAACGCAATGGAAAAAAGACACGCATTCGATGTAACTGAAAGCTCACTTAAGCTCAAGAATCGTACAACTATCGGTAATTTAGCTGATCCCGCAACTGATCATGATGCAGCTACGAAAAAATATGTTGATGATACTCGAAGAAGAATTGAAAATTCTGTGAGACGTGTGAAGGAAAAAGTCGATTCTGAGATGGCAAAGCCACACAGGAGTGATGTAGTAAGTAAACTGTATGTTGATCTGTTGTTCCGTAAGCTGCAAAATCAGCGTAGCAGCTTGAATGGGCTAAAAAACAACGTACGTGTAAATATGGCTGCAAAAGTTGAAGAGTTTTTTGACTGATTAATGTAACTGAACGCGTTTTAGACGTTCAGAACAAACGTATTACAAATGTACGTGAACCGATTTTGGATTCAGATGTGATAACGAAAGGATATTTTGAAAAGCAAGCAAACTTGAAGTTTTCTTTCATTCTTAGAACTGACGGCATTCCTTCGGGAGATCTCAACGAATTGGCTTACGTTTTACACAATGGACAGTATGAATATATATTACCGTATGATGGCGAAGTTACTTTGCGCTCTATTAGCCCAGATATCGAAACAGTTGTCTTTGAACTGAATGGCGACATCCGCCAACTTTCGATGAACACAGAGATTGCTGTACGCCAGGGGGACAGATTCAAGTTCACCAGAACCGATCGCTTAGTAATCGGAAATAAATCACTTCATGCCGAATTTGACTATCATGTTATATAAATTAAAGGAATCACTTAAATTATGTTCAGATGGTGACTGGTCAGTTGGCAATGACAACATGCTTCGGAATTCTTCTTCTTCTTCGTCTATAGAAAGAAACATTAATCTTAAAAAACAGATCATCAAAGCTCGACAGAACATTCGAAGAAAGCTGTTAGCTCTTCACAAAAGAGAAGTTCTAATCAAGTCTGCGCTAGAGAAGACATTTAGACCCCTTTCACAGCCGCTAAAAGAACTGATTTCCATTAATAAAGAACGATTTCCGAAACAAGAAAAGGATAGCACTACCGCTGCTGGTGCTGCTGCTGGTGCTGCTGATAATAATGCTGCTGCATATGATGGCGATATCAATATCTGTGATGTTAAAGAAAGAAAAAGTAAAAAAAACGTCAAATACACGTGTAGCAGAGACTGCAGCAGCTCGACTGCCAGCCTCATACTTTAATAAACCAATAGACAGAACCCGTGACACCGTGTATGGTATCAGATTCGACCCATCAGGAGCTGGATGCATGATTGGAAGCTCACCAGTGGACGTCGATGAAAATGATTTAATAATTCACAATGTAAGATATCCGGGAACTAGAGGTTTATACAATTTAGTGTTCAAAATCAGGCCTAAGAATTACACCACCCGTGATCTTCAAAATTACGCCAAAATTCTCAAAGCAACCAATGCCTTTAGACAGCATTACTTGTTCTTCAAACCTGTAAATGCAAACAGAGGGTATAAGTATACACACATCATAAAGCCATTGATTAAACTACTTGAGTCTCCAAAACATCACACTGTTGGTGCAGAAGGAGCGTCAACTTCTTCCCTAGCATACTCTGCAGTAAAAGATGACGACGATGATGATGAAGAAGAAAAAGACTCTAGTGACAATGATGATGAAGAAGAAGATGATGATTACAAAAGTGACAAAGCGGTGAAAATCAAAAGTGAAAAACGTGCAGGAAAAGGAATCTACTATGAACCTGCCAAAGAAGTAGATAAAAAAGACGAAGAAAAAGAAAAGATTGACATTAAAGACTGGAAGAGGTACTCCACTAAATCACGTATGGACTACATTCACTGGAATAACCCTAACGAACTTGTCGAGCGTTTAGTTTTCCTGCTTGCTTCAAAAACAGCTGGCAACAACTCGCATGACAATGAAATTATTTCAATAGAGGAAGAACTTCGAGAAGCTGCTATTATTGATTAATATATGAAATTATGTAGTCTATTAGTTCATCATTCTATGTATGTTTATAGAAAAATTATTTGTAAGCTAATCCTGCAATAAACATTTTCTCACTTAAAAAAGCCTTGCTTTAATATTTTTTTTATTTGTTTTACTTTTCCCTCTCGTTTAAAGAGATGAGTCCAAGGAATGTCCTCCATAAAAAAAACACACATCTGCAACATCTGGTGTATTCTAATGTGTGTGTGTGTGTGTGTGTGTGTGTGTGTGTGTGTGCGTGTGTATGTGTATGTGTGTGCGTGCGTGCCTGTGTAGCTCGCCAGCTGGAAGGCTGCCAAGTGTGACGTAATGAACAGATGACAAGCGACGGCAGCTTGGGTACGGTACCGCAGCTAACCTTAGCTGCGTATATACGTCCCAAAATGTGTCCCAGATCCCCCCTTAGTAAAGTACTTATGTTAATCTTATAAACGACATACAGATAAAATCTTGGTCATTTTGTGTTGGACAGATGATTTATTTAATGTTAACAGGGCCCACCACAGCTGTACGGCAGATACACGTCACAGCTTGTTCCGTTCAATTAATATTATGCGGTAGTCTGCACTTGAACCAAATACAAGTTAGAATAGAGACTAAAGTACATCATCTCCTACTTCACCACGTCATGGGCTAGGTATGTTTGCCGTTCCGCCTTCACATTTGTCTCCAGTATTTTCTGGGTGCTCTTCGGTTCCTTCTTCCCCTCGGCTTGTAATTCAGTGCTGTCTTGGGGAGAGTGGAATTTTCCATTCTTCGATAGTGATTGGTTCAGTTTCCTCTATAATTTAACATATTATTATGTAGCTATTCTATGTTTAAATCTCTATCTCGATTTCTCATCCTGTCCATCTTCGTACATTCTTTAACACTCCATAAAAATTTCATTTTACTTACTTGTCTTTGAGTTAGCAAACAGGCTTCCCTTCCATAAACCAATGCGTGTAAAGCCGTTACTTTAAAAAACTGCCTTTTCGTTTATTTCCTAAATTTAAAAATAAGTGGTCCCCAAAAGTCTTTGGAAGGTTCCTCATAAGACTGAAATTTACTAAGTGTATTCCAATGTCTTCGGCACTTTTGAATCTTGTGTGCCGACGAAGATAATTGAAAATTCGATTGTTGTATTTGATCTGACTGTATTATTCCCACTAAAATTCATAGTTTTCGTTCTGATGAGTGATATTTTAATACTAAAAGCGTCAATAGATTACCTGAGAGATATAAGGATTAGTGTACCTATGTCTCATTAACTGGAATATATATATATATATATATATATATATATATATATATATATATATATATATATGTGTGTGTGTGTGTGTGTGTGTGATAAGCTACAACATTGTGTCCTGTACTTCCTAGAATCCGTTCAAGTGTCTATGTTAAAATTCTCATAGAATTGTACTGCAGAACTTTCGTCAGAGCTATGTGGCTGTATACTGTATATTGCTAATTTACTCTTTCGATTCTACTATATGATTTCTGATAGATCGTGATCATAATTTCGTAGCAACGCGTGGTCTTCAACGAGGCTAAGACTACAAAGTTGCACATTTATTTTAGTATTTCAACTTAAAGAATATTCCATCATTGCTCAAGTAAAGTGATTAGTGGTTATACTGATCTCTACTTATTAGTCATTGTCGATTTACGTTTGCCATGAAGTGTTTATGGCCTACTGATAGTAACTATTCAGTCGCAACAGGCAGAGCCATTAAGTAGTTACAAGTAATGTGTCCAGTAACATCAAATGTAAAGAGAATTTAATTAGTTTGTAGTACTGACCATATTTGATTGGTCATATGCAAAAGAAATATATTTTCCTGATCTGACGGTGATAGCTACACGTCGCTGATGTTATCACTAAATAAGCACTGTTTTATAAAATAGAAAAACAGTTGGCATCTCTTCATTATCATGATGTCTGCCGTGAAAATATTCTATCAATTTTATTTGACTCTGCTTACGAAGTGTGTGTACTGACCGAATTGCAGATGTATTACCGTTACTTTCAATGTTAAGTCCTTATTCACAAATATATCGATGGATGTGACCACCATCAACATTCTCCGGGGACGTGTGGCATCCGATGTCTTTGAGCTGATGTATCTCTAACTTAAGATCAACTGTTTGAGATGCAAAGGTTTCACAAACAAATGTTTGGTATTTCCGTTCTCGGCTCTAGCAGAAGACCCCGTAATTGATGCATTCCATTAATTAGTCTTTCAGTCCCCACTATTGTGCACCAAAGAATGGCTTGAATATTTGTCCAAACAATGAAGGCGTACTTCATAACTACCACCATCAGCTTAAACAACACTGTGCTAAGGCTCGTGGTTCAAATTGATATCGATGTGTACAGAAAGCCATACGATTCTATCGGTCATTGTCCGTGGAAACCTATGACTACTGCCAGCAACCTGCAAGCTAATTTCAATCATCAACGAAAACACAGAAACTCCGCCCTTCACGCCCTACCCTAGGGAACACAATATCACTGGCGCATGACATGTGAATGCGGAACTATAGAAACTGAGATCCACTTTCCAAGTCAAAGAGTACGATGGTAGTCCAAAATGGTAGCGTTGCAGTGAAATCAAGGGAAGGGGAAAGAAGAACAAGAGCGCAATAGAGGTTGTCGATAATTGAACAGGATATGTTCGCGCCATAGATCCTCAACCTAGAAACATAGTGCCTTTGGCCATGGCACAGGACTCAGCAAGCTTTCACACCCTTGTCGATACTGTCTGGAATCTCATTGACGCTCCCCTGCATGTCCGCGCTGCAGAAGGAGGCTATTCACCCTTTTGACATTGGGGCAAATTAATGTGATTCATGTAGTAAGCTCTTCAGTCGTTATTGTTGGCATAGTGAAAACAATACTCGCTCCACTTTAGTGTATTCATTAGCTTTGTGGCGACTAAACTCTATTTCGAATTCGTTAAAAACAGTAATTACCATCTGAATTAGAGACATCTACCTAGAAGTTTCTAGCATTAATTTCGCTCTGACGTCGGAGACGGAGCATTGAGCAAAGAGCGTTGCGATTCATCCACGTCCACGGTCGCTCATCTACCACTCACACCCAATGGAATTTTGTCAAAGAAGGGACCAAAAAAAAAATTTGGTCTGATTGAAAATCGGTTGTGGCAACAAGCGTTCAGATGAGATGAGATGCGGTACTTTGTCTTTCGTGGGCTAGTCGTCTAAATATTAACCCACTATTTTGATCGTACTACTTACGGTACGGTTAGATGCGAGATGTGGCTATCAAAAATCAAACGCACACGATCGTTCTTTAGCATCAGACGAAGGCATATATATCAAGTGACTCCAATTAATGAATCGTGAATATCTCCCATACTAAATGTGTTCACCACCTGGATGAAAGCTCCCATGGTGGCAAGCCAAATGAACTGCTTCACTTACTCAAACAACTCTGCATAGGCGTTTACGAACACTTCTTTCTATCCTAACAGATGTACTTCAAAATTTCCAGGCGTGTGTATTTCTCACTGAGTGACATAGCGTCATAATCCAAACTATCGAAACTGATAAATTCTCAGATTTGTTTGTTCACGACAAAATCACACTTTGGACAAAGTGATGTTCTTGTCGTTGGGCCTCGTTAAGTCTGGTGACGTAGATATACTCGTTTGATGCGGTGCATTTCTCATACTGTGGGAAGTGGCAGCTGACAGTATGGCCACTATGCGCTCGTTGTCATTCAGCAACGAATCGTAGACTTATTTACTGCACTGTGATAGTCAGCGGGAGTTGATGTCATCAAAACGTTTCTCTCTATGAGAGCTAACCCATGGGGCAGCAGTTCCCTCAAATCGTGAAAGATGTGTTATATCGCTGACAAAAAGGAACGTAAAAGGCCTAGTTCGTTTATAGCCCTGAAGGTAGAGTGTTCCAAGGGACTGACGTTCGCAATCAAATGTTCTGATGTCCTGTGTCTTTCCCGTCCTGCTGTCGACTGACATGTTGACAGCCAGTACAAGTTCACGAGACAGGCAGGAATATTTGACTTCAGGTGTCGACCGCAGTACTCTCTCCTTAAAGAACGCTTTTCGCTCCACTGAGTAATGCTACAAGGGAAAGAGAAACAAGATCTGAAATCTTACGAATACATTTTTCTTCTTTGAATGTGGTAACGTAAACAGAAAGCGTGTTAATCACGAACAGCAGTCCTGAAGCTCTTTTCCCGAGCTGTCAAAAATGCATACCATTCCATCTCTCACATTTTATTATGTGATTGGTAGGTCCCCGGCGTAAATAGACAGTAAACTGGAAAAAAATACTCGAAGCTTATTCCGTGAATAAAACATAAATGACTTAACACCATAATTAAAATAAACTACATCGGCAGCACCACAACGGACTGCATTAGCCACCTCAGTCGTGTGCAAATATTTAACGTTCACGAATACTTTCGACGTAGTATACCAGTGGAGTGACAACCAAACGATTTATCAAGCTGTTATGTAAAATCAATGAGGCTCGAAACATGTCGTCAGAGTTTCGAAAAGTATCACCCACACAGGTAAAACCCAGGTCACGTAAATATGACAACAGTCGGGCAGTTGGCTTGAAAACCAATGCAACCAAGTTACTGACAATAATAATATAGAGAAGAAAGGAAAATGAAACGCACTTGACGATCAGTTTCGTTCTAGAAAAGGTGAATGTACCAGAAAGGTGTTTCTAACCGCGCGCCTGATAATGTAAGCAAGAAAATTCAAGGCACTTGCACTAGCTATTTTTGTAATCGAGGAAAAGAGCTCGACAATCTATAAAGATGTAAGATATTCTAAATTACAGGGAAAATAATTGTGAAGTGTAAGGAAAAATGAGTTACGCACAATATCTATAAAAGCAACGAATGAACAATAAGATGGAAGACCAACAAGCAAGTAATCCGATTAACGGAGGTGTGAGACTGGGATGCGGCCATTAGAACTCTCACTTCCAGCCGTATATCAAAGTAGCAACGATGGATATAAAACAAATTTCAGGATACAGATTGAAATGCGGGGTGAAGGGAAGCAAATGATAAGATTCACTGATAACATTGCTATCCTTGGTGAAAGCGAGAAAGATGTACTGGATCTGTAGGGCAGAATGAACGGAATAATTAGTAAACGTTATGATTTGAAAGCAAAACGAAGAAAGATGAGAGCTGTAACTGGTTGCCTATTGAACCCGTTCTGTGCTTTGATTCCTAAATACGAAGCCAATCGATCAAAGATGAGGGGAATTTATGTTCATTAATGGTGGGAACTGCTTTGTAGCACGTACGACGCTGTTTGCTACGGGGCTGATGAAACCAACGTAGCTCGCCTTCTGCATCGTACGATACGAGAGCGAGGCAACAAGTTTATGGCAGTCAAAGAATAGTCCCACCCTGCCGTCTCTACCGAAGAAAATGAAATAATGCTACTGAAGTTATAAGTTATGTTGGAGCTGGACTGTATCGATTCAAAATTAACGCGTCAGTCCAAGGTAGTACTTCACAGGGCATCTGAAATTAAATTGAATGTGTTAGTGAGAGAAGGACGGCACAGTACTGTATCGTTATATGCGGTATATATCTAACTTTATTTATAGCAGACATTCTTCTCTTCTGATTTGTAGTGTAGTGATATGTTATGACGGAAGTTTATTATTGAGTGTTGATTTTGAACTCCGTAGGCTGGAGTTGTTGTCCGAAGTGGAAGTATGTACGTGAAGGAAGTAATGAGTTGTCACGAATTCAGCTCGAAGCCCCACGTAGTCACAAGCGAGTAACTTATTAGAACTTGCTACCAAGGACTTAAATTAGGCCTCTTCTGTAGAATTCTCACCAGGGCCGATTTTAGAAACGTAACGCATCGAAGTTCGGAAAGCTGGGAAGGTGAACTTTTAAGCAATCACCTAGCATACAGGACGCGGACAAAATATGGATACACAGCATATTACAATCGTAAGACAGTGTAGAAAAATAGTTAGTATTTAAAACAGATCCCACTGTTCACGAAATGAATACAGAGATTGCAAGGCGCTGAAAGAAGTTTCATACCACTCTTCCTGCAAATTGTGGCAAGTCGAGGTGACGGTGATGGAGATGGATAGCGAACGCGTACACTTCTGTCCGACGTGGACTACAAAACTCATTAGTATTAAGATCTGCTCACTGTGTTGGCCAGTTTGTGGTCACAAAACCAATTCTGGACCATATGACGTGCATGAACAGGAGCCCCGTCGTCTTGGAATGCATCGTCGCCATTGGAGAAAATTGTAACTTGAGATGGAACTGTTCACCCAAAATGGTCAAGTAATCAGTGGCAGTAATTCGAACTTTCAAAGTATCTTCGAGGTCCGTGAAATATGGTATGGCTGGCCAAATCATCACCGAAACGACACAATGTTTCGCTCTTGGGACAGAAAGTCGGCTTGAAGACGGAAACTCTGTAAAATAAGAGGATTGGGTTGTGCTGTTTTTGGGGAGGAGACCAGACAGCGAGGTCATCGGTCTCATCGGATTAGGGAAGGACGTGGAAGGAAGTCGGCCGTGCCCTTTGAAAGGAACCATCCAGACATTTGCCTGGAGCGATTACGGAAATCACGGAAAACCTAAATCAGGATTGCGGGAAGCGGGATTGAACAGTCGTCCTCCCGAATGCGAGTCCAGTGTGCTAACCACTGCGTCACCTCGCTCGTTGAAATAAGACTTATCCGACCAAATGATATCCTTTTAATGCTACATAGTTCAGATTTCAAGTTATCGGCTATACTTTTTCCAGCATTTTCAACACTGGTGAGTGGTATTAGAATTCCAAAATGGTTCAAATGGTTCTGAGCACTATGGGACTTAACTTCTGAGGTCATCAGTCTCCTAGAACTTAGAACTACTTAAACCTAACTAACGTAAGGACATCACACACATCCATGCCCGAGGCAGGATTCGAACCTGCGACCGTAGCGGTTGCGCGGCTCCATACTGTAGCGCCTAGAACCGTTCGGCCACTCCAGCCGGCTATTAGAAATCCAGCACGCCTTGCAATTCCCTGCTGATGGAGCTACCTTCGTGTTATTTTCATGCTGACAGGGTTCGTGAGAGCGACATTCAGCTCTGCAGCGAAATTTGCCGCTGCAGTCCCCTTATTTCGTCACAATCCTCTACAATGACCGTTTCTCGTGATCGCTTAAGTCACACTTTCACCATCCTTGTAGCTTAGGTGGTGTTGATTTTCCGCTTTTTCTGTATGCGGTATAAATGTTCGATTCGTAGCGTCTTGAATCACGAATCGCTTCGGCTACCTTAATTACGGAAGCACGCACCGTATGACATGGTTTGCACTCGTTCTAATTCATTTAGCTCCGACATATTGAGGACATTGCGTAGGTGCTGTTCGTGGTCAAATACGACAGCGCATCCTACAGACATGGCAGCACCAGCATTTATGTTCAGGCATGAATTTCCATATTTTTGTCCAATCCTTGCAACTAAACCCCTGCCGACAGGCAATTCACCACGAAGTACTGGGTAACAGAAGACATATTAACGAAAACCTTAACATCAGAACTGGAAATCACAAAGTTGATTAATTGGAGCTATTTTGCTAGCTTGGATCCTAATAATGCGTGACTGAGGACACAAAAAAGCAAATCAGCAGAAGAAAAGAGGACGTTCCTCACCAAAATAAAACTACTGCTATCAGACATAGGCCTTCATTTGAGGAATAAACGTCTGAGAATCTTCGTTTAGAGCATGTCATAACTTGCAAGTAATACGTGTAATAGGGAAAATCCGGAAAAGAAGGTAATCGTAACTTCCATGTTGTTGGATGGATTAACGGAGAAAAATTGTTCAAATGGCTCTGAGCACTATGGGACTCAACTGCTGAGGTCATTAGACCCCTAGAACTTTGAACTTCTTAAACCTAACTAACCTAAGGACATCACAAACATCCATGCCCGAGGCAGGATTCGAACCTGCGACCGTAGCGGTCTTGCGGTTCCAGACTGCAGCGCCTTTAACCGCACGGCCACTTCGGCCGGCGATTAACGGAGAGTAAAAGCTATAGATAAAGAGACTTGAATTTATGAAACAAGTAATTCAGTAAGTTTGGAGCAAGTGCTACTGCGAGACGAAGAGATTGGCAAGGAAGAGGACGACTTGGCCGGGGTGGGCCACATCAAACCAGTCCAAATTAGTTTAGTATTAGAGCTGTTTTCTCGGATGCGTGTTTCGGTCCGTCGAGAGAGAGAGAGAGAGAGAGAGAGAGAGAGAGAGAGAGAGAGAGAGACGGGAAATCTGACGTACCCATTACGCTGTCTATTCCCACACCATACGATTCCGCTGTTCTCCTCCCGGTCTACTGGCTGAGAACTCTGGAATAGGCTTCACATATGGACATGCTTCTGGTTCTCGACTCTCTCTCAAGGAGTTTGTACACGGTGAGTACTACTACTGTGCCCTGTTAACGCAATACTTATTGCAAACATGATATGCATTCGCAGTTGCGAGTATGGACAACCACTAGCTGTACAATGGAATGACGGCAGTTAAAATTTATGCTGGACCGGGAATCTAACCCAGGTTTTCCGCTTTCTGGAGCGGTCGCCTTACAATTTGGCTATCCGAGCACGACTTACGGCCAGACCCAAACTTCCATATATCGTCAACCATGTGCCTTCAACCTGTAATCATACATCCATTTTGTATTTTCCACTACAGAGAAGAAACTTTACTTGAAAGTCGCTTTCCCGGTGTCGGCTGATAAATGCGATATTGCAGTGCCTGTGTTATACCAAATTATGACGTTGTCTTCCTTCTAACATGCGTAAATGTCCGAAGGAACTTAATCATAATTCGGATTAACACAGGCACTGCGATATCGTGCAATACTTATTGTGTTTTCTTTACCATACTCGTAACAAAGAGTACATTACTACTCACCATAAATGCAGTAACTCAATAATCTACGGTAAACGTGAGAAGCTAACATCGCAGAGGACGCTAAGCATACATAGATCAGAACAATGCTATTGGCCGGTGCGTTATGGAATACGCATTAAGAAATACGCATTTTTGGATGAATGCCAATCTAGTAACTTAGTAGAAACATAGGTATTCTGCTTAAACAAAGGAACCAGATGGTAATCATGTAATGAAAAATACTTCTGTCTGTCTTAAAACATTAGTTTGTCTTATATTCTGTTTTACATTCGAAACACCTCGTTCGTGCATATGCATTCCAGAGGAGATAAGTTGGTCCAAATAAGAGTGTAAACGCACTTGGAATATCGGGTGATCAAAAAGTCAGTACAAATTTGAAAACTTAATAAACCACGGAATAATGTAGATAGAAAGGTAAAAATTGACACACATGCTTGGAACGACATGGGGTTTTATTAGAACCTAAAAAAAAACAAAGGTTCACAAAATGTCCGATGTATGGCGCTGGACAGCAAAACTGCTACCGTGACGGGTGAGAGGTACGCCGATATCTTGCAGAATCGCATCATCCCCAACCAGGCTGATAATCAACGTGCGGGAACGTACGATGTTTATGCAGGATGACGCTCCACGCCATATTGCTAGACGCGTCACTTTCGTCATGGTTGGCCTCCCAGGTCCCCAGACCTCAGTCCGTGCGATTATTGGCTTTGGGGTTGCCTGAAGTCGCAAGTGTATCGTGATTGACCGACATCTCTAGGGATGCTGAAAGACAACATCCGACGCCAATGCCTCACCATAACTCCGGACATTCTTTAAGTGCTGTTCACAACATTATTCCTCGAATACAGCTATTGTTGAGGAACGATGGTGGACATATTGAGCTTTTCCTGTAAAGAACATCATATTTGTTTTGTCTTACTTTGTTTCATTATTGCTATTCTGATCAGATGAAACGCCATCTGTCGGACATTTTTTGAACTTTCGAATTTTTTGGTTCTAATAAAATCCCATGTCATTCCAAGCATGTGTGTCAATTTGTACCTCTCTATCTACATTATTCCGTGATTTATTCAGTTTTAAAATTTATACTGACTTTTTGATCACCCGGTATATAGGCACGGAGTTGTTTATAGCTTAACGAACAGTTGTTCACCTCGTGCGTGGATCCGTCTACGTGTGGCTCACTTCATCGAAAATTAAATTAGAGCTTCCCACGCTATTATGTGAGGTTGTCTGTATGTTATCCTGGTATACAATGATCCTGTACGTCGAGGACGCATTTATTGGTTCGGAAGACGTATAGGTATATCGTCACAGCAGAAATTTTGAAGCCAATACATAACGGTTGTAAACAGCCTTCTGACAATAGACAAACGAAATTTGTAGTGCTCGACTAGCTGCAGCGGGTCAGAGGGACACAGGACGAGAAACAAATACACGATGTGGAGGTGGACAGTGGAGAGACTGTGAATAACCACGAGCAACAATTCGCAGCGTTTGCAAACAAATGCTGCACAAGCCAGAGCGGCCCGAGCTAGGCAGCGCGCGTTCAGGCACTCAGAGCCAGGGCTGCCAACCATCGCAAGTGACTATCGTAGTGCGGCATTCACTGTACATCGGCATCGTGTGTACAGTAGCGCGAGCGCGGACCGCTGCTCGGCTCCGCTGGTTTATTTAGCGCGCCTGCCAGAGCGTCGCTCCGCGCATTGTCTCCCATTGATCCCTGGCGCGCACATTACTAAATCTGCTGGCAGTCAATGTGGCGGAAGCGTCGCCGTCCCCGCGTCCGTCCGATTTTCCGCAATCGTGCCCACGGGCATTATTCTTTCCCGACGCAAAATTTCACACGTTCTGCATTTTTGCCGGTGGGTCCCACAGGGAGCTCCAGCACCATTACCTTCGCCGTGAGCGAAACATAACGCGGCTCGTGAGTGCTGCGGAGGAGTAAAGGTCCCTGTTGCGATATTTTAGCGAACGGTTGGAGGATGAAATTAATCGTCTAACCGTCAGGCCCCAGAATCCCAACCTGTGATATATTATTAACGCCGTGCAATTCTCTAAGCCAGCTTTACGAGTATAGCAATAGTCAGTAACTGGTTCTCGACCTGGAGCTTCAACCGCTTCTTCACAGTACATAAAACTTTTGTCAAATATCGCTCATTTACTTCCGTCGGATGCGACACCAGGGTAGATGGTGGCGTCATGTTCTAAATAACCGAATCTTTTGTGACTGCGCTGGATTTACATATACATCTCTGTACTGAGCCTCTCGTACGGTAGGTCGCACTACCGGTGACTGGCCATACTCAAGGCGGAGACATTACGCACAATAGTCAGGCTACGTTCTGGTATTTCCTTTCCATTTCATCACTCTTACTTGTCCTTTTTTTCCTTTTCATTCCGCGCCATTTTCCTTTCCTTTCTCCTTCTCCTTTCCCACTGTGTTTCCTTTTTTATTACACACCTACTTCTTTTTTTACTTTCCATTTTTTCCAATTTTCTTTCCTTTTTTCAATCCATTCCATACCTATTTCCCTTTCCGTTTCTTTCCCTCTCTATACATATTTGTTTTTCCTTTTCCTTTATATTCCACACGTATTTCCCCTCCATTAAATAAAAATTGTTTCCCTTTCCATGATCTTATCCTTTCCTTCTTTCGTTCCATTCCTTATATTTTTCCCTTCTTCCTGTACATTTATTACCTTGTTTTGACTTTCAATTCCATACATCTTTCCCTATTGTGCCATTACACCTGAGCGTCAGTGCTGAAGATTATCAAAAATAAGGAAATGTCAGTTGCTACGAATGTCGTTCATCCGATGTAGCACATGAGTCAAGGGGATGGGAAAGCACATTAGGGAATGGATATCCACAATAAGTGATTAGAAAGTGCTAAGATCAGACTATAATGCGACCCACTCCCCTAGATGTCAAGAGCTACAAAATTACCCCTTCTACAAAAAATGGTAACTATCGTTTACAAGAAAAAAATGCGCTCCGATTTCATGGAATCTTTGGGGCGAGTACAGCGAGACGAGAATCTTGTCTGTATTTCAAAAATACAACACAGTACAAGGAATTTAATATCGTCACGCATTATTCTTAACTCTGTATTTACACTACGAAGTGAAGCTTGATACGTAGTAAGCCAGGTGGTAAGTCAGAGGTCAACCAAGTATGCTAACGACAATAAGCCTGTGTACCCAATAAAACCTTGTACCAAGTAATCCTTTGTTTTCCAGCAAATTTATTTGCAGAGTGACGCGTGAATCCTTCTTTATTAAGCCGGTTATGAGTGAATCCTGACACCGACAACCACGGATGATATGTTACTGCACAGCATTTGTGTCATACTACATGGATCATAGATGTAATAGGGAACAGTGTTGAACCTGGAGGATAGTGTACGCAGCAACACACGATTTTTGCCGGTGTTTCAGTCGAGTGACTGATTTTAGATTCAAATGAACGAATGCTCTGTAGAAGCCGTCATAAACAGTTTCTGGTAGTTTATACTGTTTCTGCTGTTGTGGGGTATGAGGTTGTGTTTAGCACAATGCTTGTAAATATGACGAGTTCTACATATTCAACTGCCGTATAACATATTAAATACATTTAGAGGCTAGCGTCAATTCTTCAGTTACAGAGCTTGATGGTGGTTAGTATACCATGTATTTTTAAAATTAGTTACATACCGTGTGGACGGTTAAGCTATATTTTGTCGGTCATGCTCCATCTTAGACCTTAAGGCAGAAGACGGTCGCCTACCATGTAACACATATCTACGAATGAACCTGTTAGTTGCCAGTAGCTTCTGTTTCAAAATGTTTTAACCTGTAACATGTCTGATACTGCTTGTTATTAATTTTGAAATCACTTACTGGTTACTGGTGTGCGGTAGAGTAAAAAGTGTAGCACGTACACTGTTCAGGATAGTACAGGAATTTCTCGATAATACCACCTTTAAATGAGAATATAATATTTGTTCTTGCACCATTTTGTATCTCAGAACCGTTTTACATGTTAGAAAAATCATACATTCCCAGCATCAAACATAAACTGAAGCAATCATGTGAAAATGAAATAAGAACATATATTAAACTTCCATTACAGGCCTGTTTAGAGTCGAAAGTCAGAAAGGTGTTCCAATGCACTGCGCTCCAAATATGACAATCGCGCCACGCAGACACGCTGCACTGTTAAAAAGATGAGCAACAGTGCGACTTTAGGTTAAGTAGACATAACACAGAGTATTTTTGAGATGATTAGTGTTTGGAATTACTTGTAACTATCATAAGCAACGTTTCAATAAATTAGGCCGTAAGGTCAGAGTAACGAGCGTAATTTTTACCTCTCTACATTGGGTACAATCCGTAATAATTCATTTCGTGGGTAGATATCATAATATCAAAAAAGCGTTATTAAAGTACTGCCTGCACACGCTTTATCCTACATGTAAACTGTCACCACAGATATTCGGGTTCGGGTTATGATATCTTCGATAAGCTTGCCATCATTGGCCATGATGTGGCGGAGACAAATAGCGAAAATCTGCATGACCCGCTGAAGTGTTGGAACATCGATGTTGGCGATGATCTCACGAATGGCTGTTCTGTTTACAGCTCAGCTTTAATGAGACCCACAAAAAGGAGTCGCATGTGTTCAGATCCGGAGAATATGGCGGCCAATCGAGGCCCATGCCAGTAGCCTCTGCCTACTCAAGAGCCGCAATCCGGTCCCCCAAGTGCTCCTCCAGGACATCAAATACTCCTCTGCTTCGATGGGGTCAAGTTTCATCTTGCATGAACCACATGTTGTCGGAATCAGGCCACTTTGGATAATGGGGATGAAATCATCTTCCAAAACTACGTACAACTCGGTTGTACCCATGCAATCAAGGAATATCGCTCCGATTATTCCGATACTGGACATTGCACACCACACAGTCACCCGTTGAAGGCGAAGAGACTTCTCAATCGCGAAATGCGGACTCTCAGTCCCCCAAATGCGCCAGTTTTGGTTATTGACGAACCCATCAAAGTGAGAGTGGGCTTCGTCGTTAAACCAAACCGTAGTGCACATACCAATTCCCATCATACCTCGCGGCCCACCGTTCAATTTGATCGTCCAAACGCAAACCGTTAAAAAGTTATTTATTTCATATAGTTCATAGTTGTCACTCTGCAACATAATTTAGGTTTTAAGGGAATTGTTCGCCAACTAGTTAACTTTTTTTATTTCTGTTAATACCTCACACTACACATCCGTAGTTTGAGGCACTAAAATGATTAACGTTCTCAGACGCCTTTGTTGAACACACGGCCGATAACATAACATATAGAAAGTTCGGAAATTCTTGTTACAAACCTCTACAACATGTAGAGTGGAGTCGGTGCATAATAGTTTGAACAGAGCCCGTGCCCAGAAACGTACAATTCCCATTCTACTATGGTTTCAATTCAGTTGTGTAACGCGTCCACGTCTGTTGAGGGAACAGAGAAGCCTCAGAGTTGCTTGCCCTAGTATGCAATGCGGTAGACAGCATGACTTGTACTACGTCAGACTGTCAGCTGATGTCTCTTTCATATCATGCAGTACAGCCTCTTCCATTTCGGGTGTGCGGCCTCTCCTTGGAGCAGCACAGTCGTGTATGCTGACAGTGAAGGTACCCTTTCCTCGAATCTGTTGCGTAATTGTGGCGAAAATTGCGTGCGATGTTGTCGGGCGTTGTGCATAACCATCTTGGTAAAGGCGACGAGCAACTCTTCCATGACCTGAACTTCGCAATTCAGGAAGAAAGATCAAGTGGGTGTAGTCTGCAAACGTTTCCTCAACCAATTGGTGGTTCCCCAACACACATTCAGACGTGAATGAGGCTACAACCAAGTCCGAGAGAAACACTAGACGTAATATCACAACAACCGATCCGACGTAAGCACCCATACGATGACTACCATACTGCAGGACTACCTAGCAAACATGTTTTCAGAAGGCCGCAGAACGGAAACGGCTCGATTCAGGACAAAACTTTATGTGTTCGTCCTTCTCTAGAAGTCACAGAAGTCTGTAATGAATATTCCTGAACAACCTGTAGCCGAAATTGGTGGACAGTGAGGTCAGTTCTGCAGCGGGCAGTTTTCGACGGTAGGTGTAGTAGGGTGCAAAAAATACGGAAGCACCAAAAATACAAGTATTATTACCATGCTTAATACGGTGTAGAGAAATCGTTGTCATTCAAAACAGCGTCCAGTCGTCTCTGAATAGATAAATACAGGTCTTGTATTGTTTTAAAGGGAATATCGTAACATTCTGCCTGGAAAATAACGGCACGTTTAGGTCACCTTGATGGAGATAGACTGTAACTACGCACCCATTTCTCCAAATTAGACTACAAGGGCTCAGTAATGGGCTCAATAATGTTCTGATCTGGGTACTATGGTGCCAAACGGAGGTGCTACAACTCATCCTCGTGCTCGCAAACCTAGTCCTGGACAATGTGAGCTGTGTGAATGGGCGCCTCGTCGTCTTGAAACACAGCATCACTACTGGGAGAGAAATACTATACAGTGGGATGGACGTAGTTAAAATGGTCACAAAAACCTTGGGAATAATGGTGCCCATGGAATATTGCGATAGGACTGCCCAAATCATCTCCAATCTCCGACAGGTTTCACTCCTGGGACGTGATCTCGACTAGACGCTGCAAACAGTCTGAAATAAGACCCATCCTACCAAATGACTTTCTTCCAGTGGTCCATTGTCCAGAATTAGTTGCTTCAGCACAACGGTTTCCTCTTACAGCTATTTTCACCACTGAAGAGTAGTTTTCGAATTGCTGCTCGCCCTGAAATGACCTGCTTATGAAACGGAGCTTCCTTGGCCTCGTGTTGGTGTTGACACGGTGCACGCAAGCGATATTCAGTTCTACAATCACTGTTGAGACCGTCGACCTCTCATTTTCTTTACAAAACTCTTCAGAGACCGTTCATCACGATTACTCAATGCACAGTGTCATCTGTATTGTGACTTATAGGAGGATGTTTCTCCGATTCCGTTGCGTGCGGTGTAAATCTTCGATATGATTTCTCTTGAAACACCATGAGCTTCGACTGCGTTGGTTACGGAAGTAGCTACCATACGAATACCTACATTTGCACATGTTCGAATACAATGAGCTCCGACTTACTGCACCCACAATTACACAGCACACGGTTCTGAACACGACTGACACTTCCAACGTACTGAGGACATTGCACAGGTGCCGTCTGAAGGTCAAATACATTATCGCAACCTGCACGCTTGGCTAGCATCTGCATTATGTTCAAGCATGTATTTCTCACAATGTTTCCGTTTTCTCGTTCATGTACTGTATTTATGATGTATTCATTTTAAAGTAGTGCATGACGGCACCACTCAGTTTTCATGTTGATGGCTCTAATAGTATTCGTGTTACATAAATTGTGAGGAGGGAGAGTAATCAGCATGAGAAGGAGGTTACGATGGTATGTTTTATTGTAATTAAATAAGGAAATGTTATTGTTGATGGTTGTCATTTTAATGACACTTCTCTCATTCGTTAATTAGAATAGCGTGGTGTGGTTTCCGAGGTTTGAAGCAGGCGGTGCCGGAGCGTCTCGTGATCTTTTGTTGGGCGACAGTCGATGGAGAGGATCGCGGAGAAACTGGATAGCTTTTGACCAGAAGTTTAATTTAATTTTCTGTGCAGCAGTATGGCCGTCGCCTTACTACACCTACTGTTAAAAATTTATGCGTGGTGGAATTGGAGAAGCTACGTGGGCTTCGTCGTTTTCCCACTGATTCGAGTTTTGTGCTGTTTTCGCGACCGAAGAACATTACTTTGGTGCTAGGGATAGTGTATTTCGCAATGAACATTTGGCCGGCCGGAGTGGCCGTGCGGTTCTAGGCGCTACAGTCTGGAACCGAGCGACCGCTCCGGTCTCAGGTTCGAAGCCTGCCTCGGGCATGGATGTGTGTGATGTCCTTAGGTTAGTTAGGTTTAATTAGTTCTAAGTTCTAGGCGACTGATGATCTCAGAAGTTAAGTCGCATAGTGCTCAGAGCCATTTGAACCATTTGACCAATGAACATTTAACAATAACCATGAAGCAAAACTGATGAAATTTCACTGGTCATTCGTCAGTTTTTGGATACTAATATTACAACTGAGTTAACAAAATTTTTAGGGTACTCTGCCAAAGAGGTCGCTACGTTCCTCGAAGTGCTCTACTTACAGTTTTCGTAGTTCACCTTCAGGACAAACAGACGCGCTCTTAACAAACTTTTGTTATGACCATCATCTTATTTATGTGAATTTTACGGACTAGTACAATATTAAGTTACATATCAACTTCGTTCTTGTGTTGAGGACCTTTTCCACTTACTCACTCAACTGCAATTAAACTCTTCTATTTCATTTTTTTATGTATTATTCCCTGTCTTTATTTACGTGTGATCGGTGATTGCTTGTAGGAAATTTCTATTAAAAAGGTGATGCTGTTACGAAACTAACAGCGTATCTGCGTTCGTCCCACCTCTCAGACCCAGAGCCGAGCTATCAGTAGAGCGAACCAACGAGAAATCCGTGGCAGTACTAGTTCTTGAACCAGGTAGTAGTCACTCGCTAACCGTGTAGCTAAATGAAACCTCAATTCTCGTTGAAAAGAAACTTACAAACCAAGCTGCCTACATCTTCCCAAAAGAACAGCTTCCTACTGCGCAGTGCTTCTTTGAGCTTCCCAGACAAAGGATCACGCTCGAGGCTTCTTAGTATGGTAGATGAGGAAACCAAACCCCACGTTTGTGACTGTCGCAAATGTTACATTAGCGATATACGGCTGAACATTTTCATGCTGCAGCGTGAAGACGGCAATCCACGTTGTTTCGATTTGATTAACTGAAGATAATTTTTGGAAGGTATGTGATTTGTGTACTTGAAGACAGTGGTCCCTCGTGACGATCTGCCATGCAAGGTGACGCATTTTTCGTATAGAAATACGGCTGACAAAACAATCACTAACGATGTTGTGAACGTGAATGGATTAGGCAATGACGAATGTTGTTATTCGTTATCCGTTTTTTCTGTTTCTTGTTTACGGTAGTAGACACAGGTTTCGTTGCAAGTTTTTGGTTCTTCAAATGAATCCATCGCCTTCTTGTTCATTGCGCTATAGTAATAGTTCACACAAATAAGCACGTCACCATTTCATATCAAGAATTATCTGCCGGTCTACATGTGCCTACGACATTGAACGCTAGTATATGTTGCCTCTGATGCAGTCATCAATAGAGTGATATTGCGCCGTTGTTTGTGAACCCGACCGTTGCTCGTAGCTAGTAAACATCAGACGCTAATTAGCATCATGCTTGCCACTTTCTTTCTCCTGACGCCATATTTCATGGTTTACATTTATCTCAGCTAGGTGATAATATTTTGTTACGCAGCTAAATTATAGGTCTGATTATCACTTGCAATGAGAGAAAGTGTGTTGGGCGAGGGTAATCCTTCGAAGCAGTCCTATGAAATGTAGCATCAGTATGTGTCACATCGTAGTCACAAAGGGTGAACGCAGCGACGAGAGGGGTTTTCAGGCTGAGAACAAGTTCAGATTTCGCAAAGCTAGAGAAAGATATCGGCAGCGCCCTTCTGAGACAAAGGAAAACTACGGAAGAATTAAATCTTGATTATCGGATGGGGAACTAAATCCTACTACACTGAAATGAAATTCCAGGACATTAATCACTCACACAGCGTAACCACACAGGGCTTGTGAGGAGACATAGAATACGAGTCCATTACCTTACCCGTGGTCTAGCGGCTGCACCCATATTTAGTAATCAAAAAGTCCCCGGTCCCGCTTTCAACTTCACCACAGCTTATTTTTTTCAATAAAAAATTATCACCAAAGATTTCCGGCATAAGAAGTCTTCCTCATTCTGCCAACGGCCATGCCACAGGAGGCGAAGGATCAGCAGGCACTCTCTTGCCCTTGGGGTGGTAAACTGCCCCTAAAAGCCGTAAGAATCCGCAGTGATCAAGTGCATAATGATGCAGAAGGCAATGGAAGCCACTGCCTTAAAGACGCACGAAGTGTGTGGCCTTTAATTAAGGAAGAGTCGTGATGATCTCTCCATTGGCAACAAATTCTGGGATAGCCCCAACTCGGATCTTCTGGATAAGACTGCAAAAGGGGAGGTGACCATGAGAAAAAGTTTGAATAACCAACGAAAGGATATCGATCTACGAATCGGGACGTACGACCTCAGAATTTTCAAAGTGTCAGGGAGACTAAAATATCTGAAAGGGGAAAGGCAAATGCACAATTTAAATACAGTGGGCATCGGTGAAGGGAAATGGAAAGAAGGCAAAGGTTTCTGGTCAGACGAGAATAGGATAAAGTCATCGACATAAAACCACCACCAACAACCGAAGTTCCATTACAAACGCCGCCGTCCATCACAAGCATAATATAGAGAGAGGGAGTACGTAAGTGACAATACTGAACATGTAATTCGGTACGTAAAGGGAGATGAAAATCTAATACTCATGGGTGATTGGAAATCTATTGTAGGAGAAGGGGTAGAAGAAAGGGTTCCGGGAGAATATGGGCTTGGTAGTAGGAACGACAGAGGAGATAGACTGAATTCTGCAATAAATTTCAGCTACTAACAGCGAATACTGTGTTGAAGAACCATAAGCAGAGTAGTTATGGTTCGGCAAGGCCAGGAGCTACAGGATGATTTTACTAAGATTACACCATGGCTACGCAGAGTTTCCGACGTCATATATTGAATTGAAAGGCGTACTCAGAGGAAGATATATGGTACACCATTTGGTAATAGTGAAGAGGAGGCTGAAGTTTAAGAGACGAGTCAGGAAGAAACAGTCAACAAAGAAGTGTGATACGGATGAACTGCTGGCCGCTGTGAACGAGTGGCGCTTCAGTCCGGAACCGCGCTGCTGCTACGGTCGAATCCTGCCTCGGGCATGGATGTGTGTGATGTCCTTAGGTTAGTTAGGTTTAATTAGTTGTAAGTCTAGGGGACTGATGACTTCAGATGTTAAGTCTCATAGTGCCTAAAGCCATTTGAACCATTTGAACGGATGTACTAGGGAATAAAGAGATACGGTCTATGTTCTCTGAGGCTATAGATACTGAGAAATTAATTGTTCAGTAGGCAGTTCGATTGAAGAGGATTAGACGACTCTAAAAACAGCAGTTACAGAAGTTTTGGAAAAAAAACGTAGGTACAAGGTAGGTAATGGTGAAAAAATAAATTGGTAACTTCAGTTTCTCAACGAAAGAACTAAGTACAAAAATTTTCAAGAAATTTCTTGAATACAGAAATACAAGTCACTTAAGAATAAAATAAATGGGAAGTGCGGGGAAGCTAAAACGAAGTGGCTACCTGAAAAATGTGAAGAAATCGAACAACAAATGATTGTCGGAAGGACTGACTTAAAAACTTTAGAACAGCCTTCGGTAAAATTAAAACCAAGGGTAATAACATCAAGCGTGCAATGCAGGGAAGTCTTGAAGTATCAATCATAGATCTTAATTTGAGGAATAGAATTCTGAGGATCTGCTTAATGCAATGAACAGTCTAATGAGTAGGGCATACGGACTGAGAATAAATGACAGAAAGGCGAAAGTAGTGAGAAGTAGCAGATATAAGAACAGAGACAAACTTAACATCGTGATTGGTGGTCACCTAGTAGATGAAAGAGAGGTATTCTACTACCTAGGGAGCAAAATAAACAATGACGGACGGAGCAAGGAGGACTTCAAAGCAGACTAGCACTGGCAAAAATGGTATTTCTGACCAAGAAAGTCTGTACGACTGGAGCACAGTATTGTATTAAAGTGGAACACGGATTGTTTGAAAGCTGGAACAGAAGAGAATCGAAGCATCTGAAATGAAGTACTACACACGGCAGCCAAAGTTAGGTGTCTGATAAAACAAGGAATGAGGAGTTTCTCTGCAGAACCGGAAAGGAAAGAAATATATGGGAAACACTGACAAGAAGAGGGGATAGGATGATAGGACATCAGTTAAGACAACAGGGAGTAAAAAAATGCAGAGGACGGAGCGGGTAGGTAGAGTACATTGAAGGCCTTTGTGAGGAGGAAGACGTATCTGTTGCGTGGCAGAAGAAGAAACTGGAGTCTACAAGGAACACATAGAGGCTCCAGTATTTGGATCAAAATTTGGAAGAGATTTTTCAGACTTAAAATCAAATAAGGGGGGAATGGACAGATAACATTACATCAAGATTTCTAAATTCGTTGGGGAAGTGAGAACGAAATGGTGTGCAGAATGTAAGAGACTGACGCTAAACTTTCCGACTTTCTGAAAAACATTAGCGAAACAATTTTCAAGATTGAAAGAGCCGACAAGTGCGAGAATTATCGCACAGTCAGCCTAACAGCCTATGCAGCCAGGTTATTGGCAAGAATAATGTACAGAAGAATGCAAAATGAAAATGACGCTCTGTTAGAAGACCGTCAGTTTGGCTGTAGGAAAGGAAAAGGCACCATTGAAGCTGTGACGCTGCGGTTAGTAATAAGACTGAAGAAAAATCAAGACACGTTCATAAGATTTGTCAACCTGAAGAAAGCATTCGACAGTGTAAAATTGTGCAAGATGCTAGAAATCTTGAGAAAATCGAGATAAGCTATAGGAAAAGACGGGTAATATAGAATATGTACGAGGACCAAGACGTAACAATAGGAGTGGAGACCAACAACTGAGTGCACGGATTAAAGCGGGTGTAAGACAGGTTTGTAGTCTTTCGCATCTACTGTTCAGTCTGGAATTCCTAAACACAGGATGGGGTAGGACAAGGAATGCTTGGAAGGGCAAGCCCACAATAGCAGCGTCATTTGTCATTTGAATGGTTGCATTTACTTAACCACCACATATTCGCATAAATAAACAAATACAATAGTCACAAATTATCATGAGTGACTGGCCACCTTTCGTGCTGAATATTTTTCCCATTTCCTTCAACCCGTCTGTCTCCCTGACATCCAGCTAGAAGGGCTGTGACGTTTGTACTGTACCGAATTAGTTGTGGATTTGCAGCAGTTCTCCACTGCCTAGCGAGCCTAGGCAGGGTACTCGCGGACGACAGCGCCCGCCCCCGCAGACCACCTCGCAATGGAGAGACGGGTCACCGCATGGATAGCGGATAGACTGGCCTGCATATTCACCGGACCAGAAACCGATAGCTTTCGCGTGGCTGGTCCCAGACCATGTTTTGTGCAGCCGATGGCACCACCCTGGACGCTTCTTTATCCGCCAAGCATATTGCGCTATGAATGGCGTATCTGAATAAATTCTGAAAAACTCGTGAACGACTTGTCGCAAAGAAATAAATCATGCTTCGCTGTCCGAAGACGTTATACTCCGTCCTGTTCTCCTGGAACACATCTTATAGCTAAATATTCTTTATCCGTTTCAGTTCTTCTTAAGGAACTCTCATGCAGAAAGTAGGTGAATTCAGATGTTCAACAATCTTTTCGTACACCAATATCCATATTAATACATTTTACAACACAATTCCTTAGTAGCAGAGTAACAACACAGAATAAAAAAGGACCTCACTGATCACTGTTACGAGATGATATGTTAATACCGTAGAGCACTACCTCTAGCCTTAATAATCGAAACGATTCGTTGAGGCAAAGATTTCAAAATTTTCTTAATCTATACAACATCCAGCTCCCTAATGATTAGTTAGGACTGCTCTATCGTGAGGAAGTTTGTTTCCACGCATCACCCGTTGTTCCAACCCCACACAGCTATTTTCTATGGTATTAAGATCGGGTCATGTAAAGGGCCAGAATATTCGTCAATCCAGAGAGGTATGCATGCAGCATTCTTAAATACGCTGTTGAGACCTTCGAACTTGTGAGTGTCCACCGCGTACCCGTCACGTCACCTGGAGTTATAGGATGAAGGGCAACCGAGAATGCTTGCTTACGCGTTTTGGTCCATGATCACGGTAACCTGACTCAGTCGATAATGTCGTGGAAATATGAACTCCACAAAGTCGTCACCGTATCACACCCGACCTAAACCACGACCTCCACATTCTCCGTCGATGCATTCCACGTCTTCCATCATTTAAAAAGGAACAAAACATCGATTCGTAGGACCACAGTACTCACCTCCATCCAGTCACGATCCAGGTTCAGAGTTGTTTGGCTTAATGAAGATGTACAGCTGTATGTTCCGCTCTGAGCAACGCCGTAAGGAGAGATATTCGGTTCTAAATGTCGATTTCATACAGTTTATTAGCAGTATTCACTTGAAAACTGTTTATTGACATGCATTAACTTATAGCAGCAATTCATGTTGGTACATAAACCAACTGTTACTGACCAACTCGTTTCCGGTCCCTGTCGAATAATTAATTTTACTGTCACTGTTCGTACAACCTGTAATGTAGCTGTGAGTAGTAAACTATTGTTGATGCGCTGGACTGTGCACGTTCGTACACTGATAGGGAACCTTAGATTACGAAGTTGTTAAGGACATGACCAAAACGTTAGTTCCGTTCAGACATTCTGCCAGTATGATCTTCAAGATGTCGTAATTAAGTTTTGAAGCTGGATAAACATGGCCAACCAGTTACACGAATTGCATTGCATTGACGTAATTTCGGTTCCGACTGATGGTGTATTCATCAGAATAAGTTAGTTACACAGAATTACACTACCATTAGAGACAGTAAAAACTCATGAGCTAAAGTGTGCAGCTCTAGTACGTAACAGTTATCTTGTAAAGCCCATATTAAAGCCACTTGTGTAGCAGTCCGCTATGACTGACCTCAGAACCTCTCTCAATGTGGTGTGAACCTATATAATTGTAATTGTGACGAATATGCCCTTAGTCAGTATCGAACCTATGCCAATGCAACATAATCTGTGGAACAGATTAGCTGTTTTCATTCTTCATCAAATAAAAGTTGTGTCAGAATTTTTTAAAATGGTGAGCCTATTGTTCTCTGCAGTAAAATTTCTGGGAACATTTTGAGCTGTTATTCTCCAACACAAATGACATTCTTTTTATCTTTTTGTTAGCAAAACCTTCTTTACGGGGAAAAATGAATCATTTTATTTCTGACTGACCAATTAGACATACAATAAGGAAATCTTAGCCCTGTTAGACACACACACACACACACACACACACACACACACACACACACACACACACACACACACACACACACACACACACACAAACACACTTAAAATTTGTGTATGCAATGCACATGATTTTTCTCTTAGAATCTGAAGTACGTTCAGTGGGCCCAGTGTAACTCTTCTGGTAGTAGCCTTGGTTGTAACACTCTTCCAACTAGTTCAGGAAGGACAGAAAGATTATTTGAGGCATTCGATTAGTCAAAAAATATGTAACGCATAAAGTCACTACTCAGTATTACCTACGAAATGAACACGAACCATATTGCATGTTCTGAGGGTAGCGAAAGTTCGAGACGGAGACCGTTAATAAGCCTGACCAATACTTAAAAAACACTTGAAATGATAATATAATCACTCGTTTTCGGATAAGGGCATGTGTGCACATTTTTGGGTAGAGCACAATGACGCTAAACCAGATCTGTAAAGAGCGGCTGTTGAATCCTCGTTGTACGATTGTATTTTCTTTACTCACTTTCCTGCTGATGAAAAATGAAATGATAGTGTGCCATTGTTGGCCAGGAGACCCCATGCGGGAATGTTCGGCTGCCGAGTGCAAATCTTATTTCAGTCGACGCCACATTGGGCGACTCGCGTGCCGGTGATGAGGATGAAATGATGACAACACAACACACAGTCCACGAGCGGACAAAATCTCCTACCCCGCCGGGAATCGAACCCGGCCCCGCTTCATGGGAGGACGTTATCACCCATCTAAGCAGGCGATCTTTTCTGCTTATTTTCAACTGTTACCATAAAAGATAACATGATACGTATTGTTTTCTCACATTCACTTAGTAAACGAGGCTGTCAGAGGAATAAAGCTCATATTACCTCCACAAGGACTGAAACTTTTTGAACACTCTAGTACCAACACTCATCTGTTATTGGTCATTGGTTAACTGTATTCCTATACGACTGCCTAATACCTACACATTTACACTCGTATCTGCAAATTATTTAGACGATAAATACCGACTTATAAACGTCAAACGATTTCATATCAGCCCATTACTTTATGCAGAACTAGAGGAGGATATGAAACTTTCTGGAAGATTGAAACTGTGTGCCGGACCGAGACTCGAACTGGGGACCTCTGCCTTTCGCGGGCAAGTACACTACTATTAGAGCTACCCAAGCACGACTACGACACGTCCTTATAGCTTTACTTCCGCCAGTACCTCGTCCGAAACCTTCCAAACTTCATAGAAGCTCTCCTGCGAAACTTCCAGAACTAGCACTCCTGGAAGAAATGATATTGCGGAGACATGGTTTGCTACAGCCCGGGGGATGTTCCGGAATGAGGACAGGTCGTGAGTCGTGCTTGGGTAGCTCAGATGGTGGAGTACTTGCTCGCGATATACAAAGGTTCCGAAGTTTCAGAGGAGATTATGTTCTACAAGAATATTCTACAGTGGCTTCTTATACCCCACCCTACCATCGATTATTTGTCACATATCGTTCTATAGAAGTATATTTCATCCTTCTATTCTAGGCATTCATATTACTTTTTCACCTCTTATATTTTAATATTTCATCTACAATTAATAAACGAACAGTGAAAATATCGCTATTTGTGAATTTTATTGCATCATTGTTAGGACCATTGGCATAGCGCACGGAAGATCCATAACGAAATTTCTTATAGCTTGCTTAAGCTTCTGGTTTAAGAATTATTTTGTGTTGCGTTTCACGCCTTGTCACATGATATGATCAGAGAGGACATACTTAACTACAATTCGACATACTTTATGTTTCTTTCGACAATAACAATAAGTATTTACTTATTTAATATGATCAGATGAAAGTCATCAGGCCCTCTCTTACATCGGACAGACGTTTCACAGATACAGTACCGTCGTAAATACTTAACGAATAACTCTTTTAATATGCAAACAGGGTGAAATTGGTTTGAATGCCGGCCGGTGTGGCCGAGCGGTCCTAGGCACTACAGTCTGGAACCGCGAGACCATTTCGCTTGCATGTTAGAATCCTGCCTCTGACATGAATGTGTGAGATTTCCTTAGGTTAGTTAGGTTTAAGTAGTTCTGAGTTCTGGGGGACTGATGACCTCAGAAGTTAAGTCCAATAGTGCTAAGAGCCATTTTTGATTTGAATCCTTACAGTGACAATGCGAGCGAATGACAGTGACTATGAACTAACAAATTTAATACTGCAGTACTTCTACTACTGCTACTACTACTACTACTACTACTACTACTGCTGCTGCTGCTGCTGCTGACACTGCCGCCATTAATATCGATAGTTATAATGATAATAATACTAATAATGGCAGTAACAATGATAATGATGATGACATTAATACCAATAGGGATAATGGCAGTTGTAAAAGAATGTGTAGATTATAAAATAGATGTTTTCTGATGTAGGGACTTCCAAGGAAAGGATATTTAACGAAACTGCACCAACTAAGAATATTAGGAAATGAGGAACTGGCTGTAAAGAAGGATGTATAGGGGAAAAGGTGTGCGCCGAGACAACAGCATTCATTATTGTGCTATAGCAGGAGTATCATAAACTGCTTTCTGAAACTGGTCGTGTTATTCAGTTCTCTGGTACAATGCGGGAGGATATTTCAGAGCTGGGTTCCTGCTACTGTGAAGGGCTTCGAGAAAGTGGCTGAACGATAGATTCGTATATGACATTTCATTGTGCGATAGGTAGTCATTTCTGAAATGATATGGTACTACGTGCACGCGTGAACACACATTTATTACCAGCCGTGAGGAAAAGGCTGCGAATAGCCTATGCTAATAACAATCAACACCTAGATGCATTGTGACACAGGCTGTGTAAAGCATCTATAGTTGGAGAATTAGTAATGCCACACACCCTCGCTGTCGAACACAGAAATAGATTCTGCTGTCTTGAGCAGAATTTTGAAGATTAACGAGCCACTTTATCATATTCCTTCCGTCTTCAAAAATAACGGTCTGTAGAGGGATAGAAAAGATGATGGGACATTTCCGCACATTTGGCAACCAGTATGAATTCGTCGGACTGTCATGGAGAGATGTGGACGCAGTAAAAATGGAACAGGGGTGGCTAAGCCGCCGGGAAGCGGGTCGCATCCGTAAGCGGGGCGGGGCAGGGCAGAGCAGAGCTGAGCTGTGACGCGTCGCTTCTGGAGTGGCCACTGCGCAGGCGCGGCCTTAGGGTCACGCCGTGTGAAGGGGCCATCCGTCACCCGAGCGCGGGGATTCCCGTGTCGCTCGTGGACAAGGTAGGGGATTAAAGCTGAGGCCAGGGCATAAATACACTCTCGTCTATGCTTCTTAAAAATAGAAAGAAACCAAGAATGACAACTTTAAAACAAGAATGGCCTTAGCACATTTCCTTCAATTCTTCCCTTATTCGCACAGTAGCCCAGATCCCTGAAAACCTGGTCAAAACGTCAAAATTTGCTCCATTATTGCCAAACCGGGTATAATCCGGTTTCTGATCCTCGAACTAATGTATCAGAAGTGT
Organism: Schistocerca serialis cubense; assembly: GCF_023864345.2. Classification (NCBI taxonomy): domain Eukaryota; kingdom Metazoa; phylum Arthropoda; class Insecta; order Orthoptera; family Acrididae; genus Schistocerca; species Schistocerca serialis. The sequence continues at coordinate 486,606,812 of NC_064642.1, read as the reverse complement.
AAACTTCAAAGAGGTGGGTCCAATATGGCGAAAAGAATCTGTAACGGGGTTAATGAAGTGGACAAAAAACTGTTTTCAGTGAAGGTTTATAACTTTATTGGTAAATTTGCTACATAACTGCCTCTATTACTGTCCTTATTACAGAAAATCAACATTAGTAATAAGAAATTGAAAATTTTGTGTCTTCTTAATCTTCTTCCTCTTGTGCTTGTTTGTGTTCATCTAGTTGTTTCTCTTCGTCCTCACTGAGAGTTGTATCCTCTTCATCGTCCCCAGCATCTGATTCGTCGTGATCTTCTGCAGCAGGTACCAAGAGAGAAACAGTTTTCACTTTCGTCGCAGATTTTTCCGCAAAGAAGAAATGTAGGCACCAGTTGTTTCCAGAGGTCTCCGGAACGCATTCTCCAAATTTCTCATGGGGTAGGACTTTCATGCAAAGCTTACACGGTACTACCTCATTAACTTCTTTGTTGATTGCTGGACGTCTATCGACGGCTGACTAATTGGTAAGATTGTAGATGCAATATAGTCTGGTTCGTGGATCAACAGTCCATGGACTCATGTTGGCATATAGTACCACCAGTATGCTGTGGCATAATGCCTGGTTATTGAAATGGCATAGCTTCGAAACCTATCGACATCAATTTGGCGCCCTCTCGAAATCGACGAAATTCTGCAACTAACACTTAACAAATTTACTCCGAGCTAGAGCTGCGGCTAGTAGATCAATTTTAAGGCTGATTTGTGAACATAACAGTACATACTCAAGGACAGCGGAAAAGAAAAGGCGGAATTTCGTGAAATCCAAAACTAATCAATTTTTTTGCGTTCGTGGTTTACAATTTGTTTACTTTCATTCTGGTAGGAAGTTAATTAACAAAAAACAGCTTTTCATTAATGATTAAATAATGAAATTAATGTTCGTAATCATGTACATACCTTTTACAGCACCCTTCATTCAAAAAAAGGAGCCGTCAGTTTTCGATGAACAATAATGTTTCATCCGAAGGATGCAGTACTTTTCCATCACAGCGCGCGGCTACCAAATGAATACCTCGTTGGACATGAAATTCAATTTTATGGAGAAACAGCTGGCCGCTTCAGTATTAAGTAATCCCAGTAATACTCTAGCCAAAGTGTTAAAAGAAACCTCACAATCGTGAACAGTTTTTCTTTTAATTTACGGCCAATTTTCCTGGAATCTGGCCCACTTTGCTGCGATTCAAATCTCCATCAGGCAATCTTGATAAGTAAATGTATTTCGTTATTTCCCCAAATCCCTTAAGGAGTGCTGGTATATACCGTCTTAAAAAAATTCACCACTTATATGCCTCCCCATTCTTCCGCAATCCGATCTCGTGCTCTGTATTGACTACGTCGCCGAAGGGATCTTCCTTCCATTATTGCACCTTCAGCATAGAATAAATGCACTTCTGTTACTGTATTTTAAGAAGGTCCTGCCCCACAGATCGTAAATATTTAAGAAAACTGATTGAATTTGGTCATTTTGAGAAAACAGAAGGCGCGATAGTACTATCCCTCAATCACGTAAAAATATGATTAAATCCTTCTCCTCAATTAGTTTCGCCTTCCAGTTAAAATATTCGTTAAGTCTTTTCCTGACTTCGAAGCAGGCGATAACATAAATAAATGGTTAGTTGCAAATCATGCTTAAATAATTCTTATTTATCAGAAATAAATATCGATAACTTCATACAGTAACTTTTAACATCGATCGAACGCCCCAGGACAACAGGAGTGCGATTCTCCGTTCAAAATGGCTCTGAGCACTATGGCACTTAATATCTGAGGTCATCAGTCCCCTAGAACTTAGAACTAGTTAAACCTAACTAACCTATGGACATCATACACATCCATGCCCGAGGCAGCATTCGAACCTGCGACCGTAGTTGCAGCGCGGTTCTTAACTGAAGCGCCTAGAACCTCTCGGACACATCGGCCTGCGATTTTCCGTGGAGCGGTAGCCTTCGGTCCATTTACCACTAGCGACCAGCTACTCTGCGCAGTTCGGTCTGCGGAGGCTTCACGTATTCTCCTGATATTCGCCAGGCACATGAAAAAGGAGAAGATACTCTACTTTTCGTGGTTGCAGAAACAAACATACTGCTGAGTTAAAGCATAATATGCACGGTGGTCAGAAGCAATCTGAAAAATCTTTAAGGGTGCTGTAGGGTAGATTTTTGCTGAGCAATAATTTTTAAGAAATAAAATCTATATGCTGCACCATTTACGATTTAATGAGCATTTAAGTTAACCAATCACGTAGTTTCGCGCACAGCTTTTAGCCCTTGCGGTAACGTAAATTGATGGTAGAGAGGGGAAGAAAAGAAATAGAGGGGATCACTACTGTCCAGTGCATTGGGACATTGCGCAGAATCAGCGGCGGCGATTGAAAATGTATACTGCACCCGGATCCGATCCCGGGATCTCCCGCTTACTAGGCAGGTGCGGTAAATACTGCTCGCTCTGGGACACAGCGTTATCGCAGCTGCAAGGACTGTCTCAGAACGACTCACGGCCGATCCACACTCCCATCGAGCGCCACGTATCTACAGACCCTGTCCATTTCCTCCATGTTCGCTCTCTGAGATTCCCACAGAGGTCGGACGTATTCATGCACCCGCACTGAAGATGGTGGATCCATTGCCCAGCTAGGCCTAACAAATTGTATGAATGCTTGCTGTCTGTTCTTTCGGAAAGGACTGAGACGACACATTCACATGAAATACGGTAAAGCGCAGCCATCTGGCAGTCCGCGATTTACCACTTGTTCAAATGCTTATTACCAGTTAACATGTGCCGTTTTCGAAAATGATAAATTTAAGCTAAGTAAGCAAAACCTACGTTTGTTCGGCATGAGAAAAGCACAGGAGGAACAGGTTTGGGGACTCAGGCAGGCTGCTTGAATTTGCGCGAGCAGCGACCTCACTGACAGAATTCAAATCTAATTAAATCGGAAACGGCCCAACGTATCGAATATTTTTCTTAAGAGTTATTTCCAAGCACAACATACCCTGCACCATCCTTATAAACTTTCCACACTGTTCTTAACACCCTGTATAAGGCTAAAATGCTTCGCACATTATTCAAAGAGTCAGTATCGGTTGCAAACTGTTCGGTTGCAAACTGTGTCTTTGTATAATCATAGAAAACGGTTGCTATACCAAGTAGACTATCAAGGAATAGAATAAGCTTTAAAATGTTTCACACATACACTTTCCTGCTGCAGAAATGAATGTTGTAAATGAGTTTGTGACACTACACGAACTATCCTAGCCACCATTTTCAAATGACAGAACAAGTATTTTTAAATTAATTATAAAATTCTAATAATCAGACGTCAACCCATATAGTCGAAAAATAGTACATGCTAAACTACTGAACAGAACTCATGTTATGAAAAGGTAATGGATGTGTATGCAGAGTAAGTGACGTATTAGTCTAGTATTCTAAGAGAGGACTCTTTTTAGCAGCTCAGGGTAGGAACACCACTCACAGGGAAACCCGAATAAGAAACTGAGGTGAAGATGATGATAATTGTTTTTACCAATAATCAGTTACAAATTAATCAAGATTTACAAGATTGCTTCTAATTCCAGTGTGAAGCTACTTAAATAACTCAAACTTGCAACGCGTTTCACGGTACAGCCTCATCATCGGGTAAAAACGGCAATACAAAAACATTACAGACACATATAACTCGTGAAGTATATGAATTATGTAGTGCTGATCGTAATAAACAAAGTGGTATAAGTGATCTTTACAAGTTTGTAAATACTGGACAACTAGATTCAATTATTATAGCAATGGATGAAACTTAATATACCGGCAGAAGACAGCTATTTCAGATGAGAGCAGGCCAGAACACATGGCAAGATATCATGCAAGTACTATAATATCAAAATGTATATGTACTAAATGGTTCTGCGTTATCATTTTTGACTGCTGATCAAGTTACACATCGGAACAATTTAAACAATTTAAGTGTCGTAACAAAAGATTTGCATATTTAGTGATCACTGATTAACTTGTTCATAAATTTTAACTAACAGTCACGATGCAATAACAACGAATGTGGTTGTAATTCTATTACGATAATATTCGTGACGTCACTTACATGCAGAGACTGAAAATTGTCAACGAATCATCAGTGGTTCAGAAGGTTTGTTTGTAGAACGGTTTCACGTAAGAAAAGGTACGTAGTTTATCTCAGATGGTAATTTGATAGATTTGTTACTACAATGACGTTTGTGATAGTATTTCAATGAACAAATCTGCAAATGAGAGTGACAGGGAAAATATGTGTAGCCCGTAATGAAGTTATTTTCACTGACACGTTACTCACTGTCTTACTCGTCCAAGAATTATAACTTTGTATATAGTAATAGTATTGTGATGTAATTCTCAGTGTTTCAAGTTCTCGTTATCGTTTTCTACATACATGACAGTGTCTTGATTTTGTCGGAGTTCAAGCCAACAATCGAAATCAATCTCTCTCTCTCTCTCTTTCTCTTTCTCTCTCTCTTTCTCTCTCTCTCTCTTTCACACACCCACAACCAACCTCTCACCCTCCCGCCCACCCATTTAGCCAGCCACCCACCAATCCACCCCCCCCCCCCATACACACACACAAACACACGCGCACACACTTCATTATACATATTTGTATGGTCTGGATAATTTCGGAAATTTGTGGTAAGTTCCCTTGGGACAAAACTGCTGAGGTCATCGGTCCCTAGGCTTACACACCACTTCATCTAAAACTAACTTACCCTAAGGACAGCCCACACGCCCATGACAGAGGGAGGACTCGAACTTCCGACGGGGGGCGTCGCGCCAACCGTTGCAAGACGCCCCACACTGCACGGCTACACCGCGCGGCTGTATGGTCTGGGGTTACTGCATTTTCAGTGCAGTATAGCCCCTACGATAACTGGGGTACTGAGTTCAGTGAATTTTTTGCCTACAACCCATTTAAGACGACGGATCTTTGAATGGAAACAAACAGAAACGACAGCTCCTAAAGAGTTACAATGTAGATGTAAAGATATTACAAAACAATGTGAGTGTGTACTTGCGCGAAGAAAAATCTGAAACTGTCCAGAATAGCTGAAAAAGCGGATTCCTTTTACTAATCACCAAGTAGAAGTGAAAAGTCGTAACAATTCAAATGTTACTTAGCTTTCAGGATACTGAACCTCTTGTACAAGCAATCTGACTTCACTATAACTGAAAATATAAGGTTTTTCTTCAGTCTTACGAGATCTGAAACTAATAACAGAAATCTTTTAAAAGATTTTTTTTTAATTTTTTAAGACCCCTGTCCCCTGGTTTATTCAAGCACACAAATATTCAACGATGTCCCTTTACTCTCGCAAGAGTACGTAATTCTCTTTATTAATCTTACCAACATTCTCAGGTCCTGGTAAGGAGTTGTGTTCAGTTTACTAAAATTGTGACAATAAGTTCAATGAGGCTTGAAATAAAACAGAAACATTATTTCGCGAAAAGCAATAAACAGTACCGTTTAACCCTTTTTCAAACACTTACAAACATTGTAAAAATTTACGCAGAAACAAGAAAGGGAGCACAATAGAATTTGTCTACGTGCATAGCATATTCTTCTACTGCAACCAAAATGTTGATCAACATATTGGAAAATACGTTATTTAGTTACTCACCACCGTACATCACAGGTCAAAACCTGCGAACTGAATAGCGCGATTTTTTTTCCTCTCCATTTCACACAAGGCGCAGTTACATAGGCTTCCCTCTTTATCTCACAAGTTCAGGAAGTGTTTAAGATAGCTGTCTAAGTGGGTAATCATCTTCTGGGCCTCAGGACAAGTCAGTCTACAAAAAGGAATAGATGCTATGAAATCATAACATTCGTTTCCATTAATACGCAGAGGTCTTTTGCATGTCAACGGAACTGCGCTCCCGATGTCCTGGAGAGAGATCCACTACATACTGGTCGAACCGTCAGTTTCTTTTTTACTGTTGCTAGTATAGAACGGTAGAACCTTATACTCATAAACATTTTGGGCCCAAACTGGAAGGGAATGATACACACTTGTAAATAAACAGATTGTTCTCTTAACAACGCAGCGGCATACGTATGTCATCCTTGCCCTAGTACTGTGATATTAAGTCCTTCCCGTTCTTCTCCAGTTTCCATCAAACGAGGAAGCAAAATAGTACACGATTTGCTCCAATAAGGTTAACGATATTTCCATTGGCTGAACAGCCGAATCACAAATTAATCGGTTAGTCGGTCACGTAGCGATGCTGTCTTCGATGTTCATCAGCAGACGCCACATATTAACAACTATGGCAGCAGGGAGTGTGTTGATGTATTGGAATCCTATAACGAATTTGTTTCCAGTGTGATCGCATTCCACACTCTGCGAATTCAATATTTTTCCCCTGAGATTTCAATGCGCCTACAACCTAATACTAGGAGTGCAGACGCGAAATTAAAAAATAAACTTTTTCATTCTTCGAAGTGACATTCCCTCATTTCTGTACGCGTAACTACAGTCCGCTAGTGGAATGTGCCATTGTAAACTCTGGCCGTCGTCTCCATCAGTAATACCGTATTCACTTTCTTTCACTTATTTTCTGTATTTAATTTCCTGTCGTCGGGCAGGTCATACAAAATGTATCACCACCTTATGCTCTGCTGCATACTGGAGGTATTTAGAAGAGGTTTTATTCTGCTGAAGCAATGTAGGGAATACAAGGTAGCATTTAAAATGTGTTGCACGTAATCAACCGGAGATACTCGACAGTAAGTATATTAAATTTCCAGGAGCCTGTGAACGTTTACAGTTACGAGGCTAGTACAATTACAGTACGATGAATCAAAAGGCTTCCCATACAGACATCCACTCGCGTTCAAATTGATCATGTATTTCTTTATCAAAATGCTATTGGAAGTAAAAGTATATCCCAGAAATTGTTGGTGCATGTGGCATTTAGTCTCCTGAAAGTAAAAATGTTTCACAAATATATCACCGCAACGACAACTAAGGTCATACTATGTTACTAGTAAAACTGCCTGTATTTTTAATATCATGAAATAATAAATTCATGGACTACCATAACATACGAATAAATCCTGAGTCAATGATATTTCTGGTTTAATGTATCTTTGACCATCTAATCGAAATGGTAAATTCATCAGTTAATTGAGAAAGACATCGTTTTTTGTAACGGAGAATCCCGAAAGAAAGGGGGACTCCTTATTCTAGAATATATTTTTCATATTAACATTCATAAAATCTCGTGAACTTGGCGCTCCACAGCTTGTAAATATCTGTTAAGAAACATCTCGCTTTACACGATGATCTGAATGTAGAAGTTGTTAACTGCTAATCGGCATTTGTGCATATAGTCCATGGCCAACGGAATCTGGGAAGAAGGACCTACAAACAATCGTATTAATACTGATATCAATAATTTAGGAATCTCTGATAAATTACTGTGGATATATGAGATTCCTTATGAATTCTGTATGCCTACTAAACAAAGTGTGTGTGAAATATCAAATTTTTGTGATGTTAAAACTGATGTCGATTAGGAAACACAGGAACCCATGGATATTTAAAATCTAGTTGTAACTATGTCAATGTGACCACGATAGGGTCCGTTACCAGTCTGAAGACTGTGGCACACAGATTGTTGTTTGTGAATCTTATAGCTGTCAACCGGTAAGCGGACACACTTCTTCGTCGTATTTTTCTGCGCTATTTATTAATAATTTGAATTTCAATAACTCAGTGATTACTTCGATAACAATTCGTGGAAGATGTGTTACTTTCATTTCCGACTATGGTTAGTGCCCGTGTTCTATACTACCTTCGAAAGTAAAGTAAGGGGCCCTAATTTCATCTCCCTACGAATACGTGGTTTTCAGAGTTGGTAACAAATGTTTAGCTGTGCGCTCATACATGATCTCAGTTCATTATTTTGTTGAGAGAGTCTGTTGCGCACAGCGCGTTTATCTTCCGTGTACGAGGGGATTCATCTTCTTACTCTGAGCTGAGCACCTGCAGCAGTCAGCAGCCTGCTATTTCTAGTTTGGGCACTGATTCGTGTTCAATATTAGGTCTTATTTCAGTCATGTGTTGCAGTTTCTGGAGGGTATTCGCTATAGTCAAAATTTCTGGTCTTTGCTGCTGTAGCGGGCGTTATAATAAAACTGGGGACGTTCGTAACTTTGTCCTGCTTGCAATTCCAATTTTCGCCACGGGGACGAATTTTGGAATTGTTATTAGAAAATGATTTTATTTTATGTTTATAAATTTTGTTTTTTCTTGTGGGAAAACAAAATCGGAGAGAAATGGATTCGTTGAACGAAATGCTTGGTTTGTTATCACGAAACATACTCTTCATCTACACAGACTTACAAATCCATTCCAGATGGATGTTTATAATAATGAAAATGAGTAGAAAACATCGGTCATTCATGGGCTTCATGTGATTCCTGATAGTGAAAACGTTTGGCAATGTTAGAATGGAGAACACCATTTAAAATAATAGTACTTTTGAGAATTCTTACGAGGGACGAAATTACGAACACTTGATTTTTGTAGTTTTGTTTCTACAGTGTTAATGTTTATGATATATAATAACTTCAGCAACAATTATAACTTGTTAACAAGCAGAGAATAAATCGAGGAGTACATATACCAATTTTTGGTATTTTCCATAAACTTTCGCTGAAACAGTTCATGACCTACTAAGTAGGCGAATTTTGGACCCCCTACCTTGCACTGAGCGCTTGCTCTCTGCAAGACAAGAGAATTTGGGAAGGTCCCATCCCACTAAGAGGCTGCGGTCTCTGAAACAACAACAGTCCATCTCCGTGAGGAAGCACCCCTCACCGCCTTGAGTCCGCCTCAGTGGGTAGCGTATCTGCTAAGTCTGCTATCACTACGCCATACAGAAGTTAAAATTCTTAACAGAAAATTAAAACTGGTGTAAAGTAAAACGAAAAGGGAAAAACCAGGATGACAGATGACTCGATATTTAAAAATTGTATTGTTCACTGCCTAAATCTATGTCTTAAAACAATGAAAAAGTGGAATTTTTCAAATATGCTTTCCGTTGAAGAACATGCATATAATTTGATAAAGGAGGTGGTGTCCTAGATTTATAAATCGTACTGATATAATTGTGCATCAGATTACACGAAAATTTTATGAGAGCATCGTGAGATTTAAAATTGCGAGAATTGCCTTACAACACGACTCCGTAACCAGCCTAGCATACAGTTGACACAGTAGTGCATAATCATAGTCTCTCCCGTTAGTAAAATTTCCTTTCATACTTGAAATTTCAAAATAGTATTCTGTATCTCCACTGAAACTGCCTAAAGTAATACCAGACGAAGAACGTCTTGATTTAATGTCGACAGCTACAGATAAAATTTGCTGAACCACCTGCCTCTATTGACAGACCATCATCACGATACTGGACGATACAAGATCGTTGGCGTCGAATAGTAAAATGCATAAATTTGATTTATTATGCCACCGACTTTGCGTCGTATATTATGATGCAGTAAATGTATTATGAACCTGATAATGGTTTGCTGACTGGAAATGGCAGCTCAATAAAGAAGTTTATCAGCAGCTCTTGGCTGTAAATCATTGCGTTTTTCAAATATGCCAGAAACATTCTAAAGCCAAGATGACATAAATATTTCTTATTTAAAGCAACCAATTTCGACAGACGTTCCTGTCATCTTCATGATTTAAAAAATCTTTTTTAATTTTAAGTTGGACCTCACACCCAGTTTTCAGGTGGATAAAAGTGGCACATTATAAAGGTTTTTTTTAGTAACTAAAATAATTAAAAACTTAAAGCACCTTGTGCAGATGGCCGTGTCTACATAAATTGTTACACAGTGTACAGTAGCACATCTGTCTGGGTAAGCTGGACATATTCTAAACATTTAAAACCCATCTTAAACGGCGTAGAAGTTGTAACACATTACATATAAATATCCCTAGCCGACCAGAAGCAGATTTCTTTCCTCTTCTCAGCTGTTTTACTGTCGTGTCTAAAAAAACGAACTTACAACAACGTTTAATATACATGATTTAGAAGAGCGTTTGTAGTGAAACAGAAAAATTATATTCAATAACATTATTGAACTAGCATAATTCATGACTTTTTATATGGGTTTGCGATACCTACAGCAGGCAGTCAGCTAGCATAAAGTAATCAAAACGAAACACCTCTATCAGTAATATTTGAAACATTTATTCGTATAAACATTACTAAACTTTCGATTCTTTGAAGAATCAACCACCCATGTATAAAACAGCTTCAAACGTCTGATTCCTTTACAAATGAGTTCTATGTTAAATACTTGATTTTAAGCATTTAAGCAGGAAAATACTGAGGATGGGTTTGAAATTGTGCCTAAAGAGTGTTGGAAGCCGCTAAGTTCTCTTATTATCAAACATATTCTGGGTAATCTGGGCTCCATATTAAACAAAACTAGTTTCTCGTACATCTTACTTTATACGAAGTCATATCTCGTGAACTGTTCACCGTACTATTGTATAATTTCAATTGAACATTGAGATGTATATGTGGATACTGTTTGCAAACAGTGTTGAGAATACATTTAGTAGTGAAGCAGTGATAAATTTAAAACCTCATGCCTGATGAAGCCGTTTTACCGCATAAGCAGCGAAAATGTAGCAAATGATCGAAGTATTTTTCCTTTCATCATTTTATGCGGGGTATCAGCGAGGAAAATCTTCAGTAAAGTTTAAGATTATGTGCAAAGTTTGTTGGAAGTCGCAAAGTGCTCGCATTCACAAATACTGAATGACTAAGTCCGGTTATTGGCGATGTCAGTTAAGCTGTCTTAAGAAGAGCACTCATTTTCTAACTTTAATACTTGCCTATGGTGTTAAGCTTTTAACATAAGATTATACATCTTAATGAGTAAATTAGACAGCACTTTAAGTCTTTAAATTCGCGTTTCCATAAAAAGGCAAAACCATCCTTCTGGTTGTAGAAAGTTTTATTAAGACCACGGCCGATTTCACGCCAATTTTGCCACTTCGTCTGGTGATCTAAACAGGAATAGAGGCTCTTTTCAAGAAAGTGATAATTTTGGGGAGAATTAAAAACATACAACACAATACTCAGTTTACTATGGAATGTAGTGAAAATGATATCCTTCCATTATTAGATTTATGTATAAAGATTAAAGGTAACTCGGTTGAGTATGATACTTGTAGAGAGCCAACGATTTCTAATGCTGTTATATACTGCACATCTAATCGCCTCATACAGTAGAAGACGGTGACTTTCACAGCACTTACGCATATGCTGCATGTTGTCCCGTTTCCTACCGAGGGTTTCGAAGTTGAATTTCGGACAATACAATTTGTAGCATCCTCGAGTGGTTACGACACCATTTTCAGACGTACCATTAACAGACGTATAGTATGAAGGCTACATATCAGGCGCAACTTGGCACAATTTTCATCCGAAAGAAAGACCGTCAGCTCTCTTATCGCAGCTTCCACTAGAAAAGATTAGCATAGGATTCATTTCTTTGGAGGTATTTATGACAATAGGCAAATGCGTAATTTCAAAAACCGTAACCCCGGTTTATTATATTTCTAAGAACAACGACAAAAATTTGAGACACGACAAATGAAGGCTTGGTGGTAGTCTAAGTTATTGCGTATGTACAGCACCTTTTGTTGGTAATGTGAAGCCGAATATATAGGATAGCTGGCAGAAATTTCTCAACTCGATCTACAGAGCATACCAAGTGCGCGAATTCAAAATCAGCACTCAATGCGCATTTACGTGGGGCAGGAAACCAAATAACGGACATACACCATAATATGCAAGCCATACAGGAATCTCCTGTGCTCGCCTTAAACATTCAGACATAGCCGAGACGTAGGAATAATTTAGGAAATTTTGACTCTAGATCCATCCCGATGCCGGCCGCGGTGGTCTAGTGGTTAAGGCGCTCAGTCCGGAACCGCGCGACTGCTACGGTCGCAGGTTCGAATCCTGCCTCGGGCATTGATGTGTGTGATGTCCTTAGGTTAGTTAGGTTTAAGTAGTTCTAAGTTCTAGAGGCCTGATGACCACAGATGTTAAGTCCCATAGTGCTCAGAGCCATTTGAACCATTCCATCCCGATGGTTTCTCGGGTACTAGGGCCAATGAAGTTCTGTTAAATGCTGTTTTCACTGGCCTCTAACTTGTTCAGTGTCCTTATCATCGTGTCCGTATCGCCTCCAACTGATAATGTGGTATGTTTTTATTTATGCTTATATAAGATTTCGCAATCGTTCCAGAGCTTATTTTATTCTTTCCACACAAAATGCTCGTTTTATCTGGTTTTAGAGATATTCCCTTTTTACCAGTTCGAGAAACCCTCCTAGCTGGTTTTAATTTATCAGAGATCAGGGACGAGAAGGACGGGGCGGAGGCATCAGAGCAGCGTAAAATAGTGCCGTTGTCACACTTTACGTGAGTGCCCAATGTACAAAACTACTCTACTTCATATAACAAGCCACGTATAAAGAAAAATTTGTAAGTAACTTATTTTCTAATCCCTGTTTAGATCACATGAGGATTCGCGTAAGTTGACGTAAAAGCGGTAGTGCTTCCAATAAAAAATTTGCTATAACCATAGCAGTGTTTTCTGCCTTTTTATAAAGATGTGGACATTTGGCTACGGTTGCCCGCAATTCGAAATAATCTCTTTGAATTCGGCTAGTAATTACACGAAATACTGAAAATCAAATTTTTATTGCCGTTGGAAGTCGTTTGATGGGCATCGTACAGCTGCTTGTGGTACCCCGGTCCCGGGATAGTAGCTTACTAATACAGATACCATAAAAAAAACGAAATGGAAGCATTATGTATTGTATTGGTTCCTGCGTGGATATACAGGGTGGTCAGAAAATGTGTGAAATACTTGTAGGGATGTTACAGGGCAGGTTGTACCGAGACATAAATGTTAAGAAAGAAATTCGATACGTTGCTCAGTTTGCGAGTTATTTACCATTGAAGTTAGCCAATCCGATCTTCGCACGCGTAAATTCAAGTTTCAGCTAACGAAACACAGCACACGTTGGGCAATACCGCCCCTGGCAGGCCGCTTGAATGCGAGCGCGCGACGCCTCGATTGGCTAAATTCCATGCTAAATAACTCGGAAACGGAGCAACGTATCGAGTTTCTTTCGTAACATTTATGTCTCAGTACAACCTGCCCTGTAACATCCCCACAAGCATTTCACACATTTTCTGACCACCCTGTATATGCTTCTTAAGAATAATCGCTGTGTCTAGTCAGCGCCTTTGTTTGTGACGATGACGGCGTGTGACATCGCGGGAGACGGCGCGGTTTGACGCAGCCGCGGTTTGCCCGCCTCCCGTCTGACGCAGGCGCAACGTGGGCAGCCCAGCACGCCACGTGCTGCCATGACGCGCCGGCCACGAGGAGGCTGCGCTGCCGCCATCGATGTCTTGCAGTCGATAAACATTGCTTGGAATAATCGATAACCTCAGCTATATATCACCGAAATTAAATACGGCAGTAGCACTTTATATGTGAGTTAACGTTAGCGTAATCAACCGTGACATGATACCTGCCCCTATTTACCTGGTATAGTAATTGCTAACAATTCGCATACACTCCTTGAAATCGGTGTTGTTTTTCTTTCTTTTTCGTCGGGAAGAAAGGGAAGTGTTATACTTCGACTTTAAACAAGTTCTGAATCAAAGCTCTGCAATAAAATTTTTTTCTGATTCAACTTCTTTACGAGACTTGAGAAATTAAATGAGCTACACACTTTGCATTACTATAGTTATCTCGGCTAGTTGTCAAGGTGTTTGAAATATAATTCACCGGTAGATTCGAATACCCATCAGTGACAAAATTGTTCTACCCCATTAACAACATTAGTGTCACCAGCTGCGACATACTCGGGTATGTGAACAGTGATCCAATACTGTCAAATGCTTTTTTATTCCAGTCTTTGATCACAATTTCAATTATTTTGACGATGACCGGTTTCATTCTGTAATGACCATCCTCAGATCTTCCCTACACCATTTCCTAAAGTAACAAGGCCGGAATGGTGTAGAAAAGATCTGAGGATGGTCAATACTGACTTAAAGCGGTCATCGTCAAAAGAATTTATACTGTGATCAAAGACTGGAATAAAAAAGATTTGAACAACAGTAGTAAATCGTCATATGCTCTTGATGAAATGAATTTATGAGTTTTCTGGAAGTGAAATAAATATAACGCCAGGATCAATTAACATTGTTAACACAGTCGTTCTCACAATCGATTTTTTCAAGACTATTTGTTATCTGTTCACGTGAAAACACATAAACACACGGAGTCTTATTTTATGGATTTACCTGATATTGTCAGGACAAAGGCCTCTATATCAGTGTAGGAAAGATTCCAATGTGCCACGCGTAGGGGATTTATAATTCACATATCCTATGATCTGAAGATGGCAATTTAACTTCGTTGAATGTAAGAATCAGGGTACGTATCAACTGAGGTCCGACCAATAACACTTCCATTTTGGAAGATTTTTTACATTATGTTTCGTTCAGTATTACAGTTAGAAACCACCTTTGGGCACCTGCAGGTACAAACTGAAGGCGGTGCTCCACCTACCTATAGCCCAACAGAGTGAAATGCATTCCGTCAAATACAACGGAGCATTCACAAATAATTTTGGTTGTTGATGTTTGCATTCCGTATTTGGGGAGTAGTTGGTTTGTACGTGATGATGTACTTAGGAGTGAGTAGGTGTACTGTCCTGTATGTGTCCATAGAAAACGCTGTACGATATAACTGCTGTGCTCACCGCAAGAAATAAAGATCCCGTTGATCGACATACATATAATTCTATACCAGTGTTACTATTTCAATACTATACCAACTATTCACGATTTTGTTTCATTTGACAACATTTCGATAGTTTATTATGTGTTTCTTTTAAAAGAAAAGACAACCTAAGATACTGTTGTCTGTATCTGACAATACTAGCTCATATTCGTCCCTAACTACTCGGCTCATCTTCAGTTGTGAGGCACTAGCAAGGGTGCAGCAACTGATCGTTTTATATCCCAAGAAATTTTCTTCAAGCAAGGCGAAACGTTACTGAATATGTTTATGCATCAACCAGTGCCTTCCATACTGGATATTTCAAGACATGTAAACACTGTGCCCTTCAATTTAGAAACACCTTTTTTGTGCAGGTGAGACCCTAAAGCTCGTTAGTAATTTACGAAAATCACATTCAAGAGCCAATAATGGGCTGCTGATGTCATATACTTTCACTGAGTATTGGTTTCGGCCAACCGACCATCATCAGGTGACATAATATCAATTAATTTTATGTCACCTGATGATTATCGCTGGCTGTTAAACATGCAGTGCCTCAGTGACTTATTTCTTTGGAAATTTGTGAGTTTAATTTACAACAAATTTTTGGTTGTTCCTGAGCTACTGTGCAGCTCTGCATGCTGGACGGCATCATCAAATACAGATTACAAAAGTGAGAGTCTATCAAGAAATCACAAACGTGAGGCTGTCGCCGCACCTACCTGTGCTGGCGTCGCCGGCGTCCTCCGGCTCGGCCTCGTGCTGCTGCGGCTGCTGCGCCTGCGGCTGCTGCTCGTGGTCCATGGTATCTGAGGAGAGGCAACGCGCCTTGGATCCGCCGCCACTGCCGCCGCCGCTGCCGCCGCCGCGGGCCGACGTCCTCACGACGATGGCGCATGCGCGCCCCGACGCTCCCACGGCTCCACCGCCACCGCCGCCGCCGCCTCCGCCGCCGCCTCCGCCGCCGCCACCGCCACCTCGGTCACGATCGCGGCTGCAGCGTCGCGACGTCGACACCGGGGGCGGCCCAGTGCCCTTGACGCCACTGAGGCCTTCGTGCTCTGCAACGAACGAATAAGAGTAACATCTTTAACTTTTCTTTTCCTGTAGCTAGTTGTGTTTTATGCTGTGTTGGCAAGTATCACTTAGGATGTACATAATCTCTCCGGAAAACACCTTATTGTGCCTCGTAGAGGGTACGTTGTACCACTACCAGTCATTTCCTCCCGCGACCCACTCACAAATAAAGTGAGGGAAAAATTAGTGTTTGCAAGCCTCCATACTAGCCGTGATTTCTCGCATTTGTATACCTTACGCTAAATATTCGTTGTCGGCAGAGGAGTCGTTCTGTAATCGGCCACAAGCGCCCGTTCTCTAAATTTGTGCAATACCGCTCTGCGGAAAGAGCATCGTCCACCGTCCAGTCCTTCCCATTTGAGTTACCGACGCATCTCTGTAATACTTGTGTGCTGATCAAACCTTCAACAAATCTAGCAGTCCGCTTCTATAATGTTTAGATGTCTCCCTTTAATTTGACCTGGTGGTGATCCCAAGCACTCTAACAGTACTTGAGAGTGGGTCGCACTAGAATTCTACATGCCGTCTCCTTTCTGGATGAGCTACATCTTCCCGAAACTACTCGCAATAAAATGGAGCCGAGCACTTATTTTCCCCACTACCGACGTGACGTGCTCGTTACATTTCATATCGCTTTGCAGCGTTATTCCAAGATATTTGATCGGAGTGACTATGTCATGCTGCACCCTACTACTGCTGCATTCTTACGTTACAGGACCGTCTTCCCAACTCATACGCATTAACATACATTTCTCTACATTTAGAGCTAGCTGCCATTCATCACAAAAACTAGAAATATTTTCTAAGACATATTGTATATTCCTACAGTTACTCAACGGCAACAGCTTCTCACACACCTTACGTCATCAGCAAACAGCCGTAAACTACAGCTCATCCAGTCCGTCAGGTCATTTATGTATACAGAGAATAAAAGCTGTCCTATCGCACTTCACTAGGGCACTCGTAACGGTGCCCTTTCCTCTGAAGAACACTCGCTGTCGAGGACCATGGATTATTTGACGAAACGCGCCAGTCTTCGTTGGGCCTTCGCTACCTCTTGTATCTGGCAACCTAAACCATATTCTTGGACCTTCGTCAACAATCTGCATTGGGGTACCGAGTCAGATGTTTTCGGAAATAATATTTCGTAAGCTACCTAAAGATAAGGGGTGCAGGTTACCTATATCTGAACCTCCCTTCTGAGTTCCACTGAAGAATGACGCGTGGAAAGAATGATTGTCGGGAAGGCTCTGCATTACCTCTAGTTTCTCGAATTTTCTCGTCGTGGTCATTTCTCGAGATGTATTTGGGAGGAAGGAATATACTGTCTGATCCTTCCCGGAAAGTATGCTGTGAGATGCACAACGTCTCTATTGTGGCGTGTGCCTCCGGAATTTGTTGAGCATCTGCTTAACGTCCTCGTGCCGATAAAACGATCTAGTGACGAAACGCACCAAACTTCGGTGGGCCTTCGCTACCTCTTGTGTCAGTATTACCTGATAAGCTTCCCAGAGTCAGGAACATTACTCAAGAAACGGTCGAATATGCGTCTTGTATGCCACTTCTTTCGTGGATGAGTTACATTTTCATACGACTCTTCACATGGATCTCACTCTGGCATCAGCTTTTATCAAATTCAATGGCTCTGAGAAGTATGGGACTTAACATCTGAGGACATCAGTCCCCTAGAACTTAGAACTACTTACACCCAACTAACCTAAGGACATGACACACATCCATGTCCAAGGCATGATTCGAACCTGCGACCGTAGCGGTCGCTCGGTTCCAGACTGAAGCGCCTAGAACCGCTCGGCCACACCGTCTGGCCAGCTTTTACCGCTATTTGTTTTATGTGGTCATTTGACTTAAGTTCGCTCTGGATAGTTACTTCTTGATAGTTTACGGTGGTTTCTGTTTGCAGCAAGTTGTCAGCAGTCGTGTAGTTGTACAGTAGGGGTTTATTTACAGATGTATGACCAATATGTTACGTGTATTGGACTTTAGGGTAAACTGACGCAGCCTACGCAATTCATCAATCCTCTGTAGGTCAATCTGAAAATAGATGCTTTCTTATGGCGTTTCTAAAAGAGGCGTGTCTATCAAATGTAATTTCCGGAGTATATCCGGAAAGTATAATAGAATCGGTACCGCTTACAGTGTGCATAAATGATCAAGCCGAAGAAGTTAGAAGCTCTATTAGACTCTTCGCATAGGCGATTGCATTCACATTTGTTAATTTCGTTCTGTCTCATTACAACTGAATAAAACTAATTTTTCTTACCATACACGTGACACCTTCATTACTTGCTCATCAGTGGCATATTGCGTAGCTACTGCTCTAAGTGCGTTTTTTCCGATTTTATAGCTAGTTTACTTGCTGATAATTATTTAGTTACATGTGGCATGTATCATTTGAAAGATTCTCTTACCGAAATCATGTGGAATGAGTCTGTTTACAGGATATGTATAGACGCTTAGTGTTAACGTTAATGAGTACATTATTTGTTTTAGTCGCAGTCATGCAAATGCACTTAAAAATTAGGTTTTCCTTCAGGATACGCGTTTTTAAACGTAAATTCATCCATGAAATTGAAGGTGTTGACCAGGAGAAACGATTCAAGGTGAGATTTAAAACTTGGTTTGCTACCTGTCAGGTTTCGTTGTGTTCTTAGGCGTATGATCAAACTGCTTTGTTGCTACATACTGAATGCCTGTCTGAGCCACTGACAGCTAAAATAATAGCCAATAAAGGCCATCTGATCCTCTCGTGGTGTAGGTGTGGACATAGCTGTTTTCATCAAATTGTGATGAATTATTTGTGACGAACTTTATTAGCTGATATCTTTATTGTGACTGCATTGTTAAGTTGCCAACTTGTTGAAGGGGTACCTACACAGCGCCTGTGGGTGAAAACTAATTTTATTCTCAATGCTTGCTTTAATTCTATCAAATTCTTTTCTGTGTGGTGAAATACCCGAAAAAAATTATTCCATAAGATATTACTGGATGGAAATTAGTTTAAGTTATATTAAGTAGTGCGTAAGCCTAGGGACGGATAGAGTCAGCAGTTTCGTCCCATAGGAACTTACCAAAAATTTCTAAATTTTTTCGATTAGGAAGTTTACGACTGTGACAGAGTGAAGCGCCAGAATCTTACATCTATGAATGCAAACTTACAATGAATTTACTTCGCTAGGCTATAAGAAATTACTGATTTCGATTTTTGTAATAAAATCTTCATGACATTGCTTTACTTCTTTCGATGGATTTTTTTTGTATTCTTTGCTGCAGCAAACGGATGTATTAAATCTGATTTGTGAGTTGGGTGCCTACTCATTACATTTTGAGTTCCTTTTGTTTATAAATAAAAATCATTAGAAAACAAAGGAGTCTTTCAGAATACGCCAGAAATGCTAAAAGACTGAGTACTATGTGGTCACAAGAATCCAATGGAGATAGGGAGGCGAGACTTACTGCGGCTTGGAAACATCCACATTTAACTCTCTCTTTGGAAACTCCATCTGAAAGCGAGGCGTGATTTAACCCAGATCGAGAGCATCATGCACTGTCCTGCTCCTCAGGATCATTGACTCACATATTCTGAAAGTTATTTCTCTACAACACAACACCGTAGAGCCGGATATTTTGGAGGTAAGTGGATCAGGCGAACGTGCTATTTTCTGTCTGAAATACCGCTTTTTCCTAACGATTTACAATTGCTCTCTATACGTGTACATTCCCAGTGGGTTTATGTTGTGCAATGATCATAAACAAAGTACAAGACCTCACGCTGTGTATTGAGGCCATGGACCGTTAGTGATGGTTGCTTTCCAGCTTTCTCCAAGTCGTCTCCCCTGTCTTAGTGAAGCAAACAAGCTTTTCTTTCATGTCCGCAACCGTGCTGCTTTAAACGTTCCGTGCAAAAAAAACTTTGTAAGTCAAAAATAAACTCCAAACGACAAAGTGTTAGGAGCAGCTATAAATGGATACCCAAGTAATGCCAGGTCTCTCAGCTAGACCTAAATAAGTTTTTATTATTTTCTGGTTTCGGAAATCTAGTCATCTTCAGGTATCAGATTTACTTACAACATTCTCTATGGTAATATACTTAAAACCAATTTTCTTTTTCTTTTTTTATTTTCCGACACAACGACAGTTATCTTCCTAGATTACCGGACTCGACTGTCTCGAACGTCCATCTCCAGATCCAGGTGGTGAATTATTTTAGCTACCACGGTCGTCACCAGACGATATACAAATTAATTTAGTGCTTCGGCAACGTACTTACTGAGGCATTAGATAGAAAAAAAAACTATTCTGAATGACTGCCGTCAGTAGGAAAATGCATCATGTGATCAAAAATAGAATGTACTGATGTAGTTATTTAATCTTGGTACACTGTCATAAATAGGCTCCATTTTTCAGTATGGCGTGTCCTCTGCAAAGACTATGCGCAGACGTTTTTTGTCTTATTTGACGCCAGAGTAAGAACGTTGCCATCTAGGCTGTAGCAAAAAGGTTTATGATTTCTCTAACTGTTAGATGGTTGTAACCAAAAGTTAACAAAAATTTAGTTAAATCAGCTCTTGTCCGTCCACAAATACGATTTCTTTTGTTTATTAAATATTGTTATATTTTCGAAAATGTTTTGGTCAGTTTTATAGGGTAGAAGATAATGTTCAGCCTAGGTACCCAGGAGGGAGCATGTGACAGCAGGCAGTGGACCTGTAATTTAGAAGGAATTAATATCATGTGTTACTAATTATTTGTAACGTACAATTACCAATCTGATGGACTGATGAGTGAATCTGTTTGCAGACCACGCATATTATGATACTCTGAAAGTGCTGTAACCATGCTGATCAAACGGCAAGTGACGACGTTGTTGACGACCAAACTTACGATACCAAATGTTAGTGTTTAAACTCACCTTGATTTTGTAGTCACTAGAGTTACAGTCATTAACACTGTCTGTGGATACTATGACGTTAATAGTGTTGATAGTAACGTTAGTAACGTCCACTAAATATCAAGAAATGGATTCGGTTTTACTCGTAAATCAGTAATATTGGTACTGTTTTAGAAGTTAAGCCCTCTTATCTACAACTATGTCACTTATTTCAGAGTCATGATTCTGATCATCTCTAAGGACGTAATGAGGAAAATGGAAGGCAGTAGTTTTCGTACGTGTAGTATATACTCAGCGTGCTGCAAGTCAGAGACGTTTACATCCAGGCTGTATAACACGATGATTTAATAAAACTTAAACGTTTGTTTTACCTACCTTTGTTCTTTCTGTGACGCCCCGACCAATTCCGCCTTTCGCAATTTCCTAATTGTTTCATATGCATCTACATCCGCAGTCCGTCTATAGTGAAGTTGTAAAGCAAGGAGACTATAACTAAATGCAGGAAAACTTTAAGGCTATCGACTGGTGCAGGGGCTGGCAGTTGGCCCACTAGAGAGAAGAGATCCACTACTCTTAGACTACGCTATTGGAAAAGAGTCACTGGAAACAGTAACAACTGTAAAATAACGTAAAATACTTTACTAAATAATACAAATCGTAGGAAAAGCAGACTCCAGATTTAAATTTGCTGGGAGAGTCAAATTGTTTCACGAAACACGTTGTTCATCCACAAATCACTTCCTCGACGGATTCTTCAGGACAGCTCTTGAGTCTAGGTCCCTTTAGTGATTGGGTTAAAAGAAGGAGAGAAGATCCAGCGAAGCACCGGCTGTTTCATAACGGAATCGTTTAATGCGCGTAGGAGCGTTACGAAGTTTCTGAGTAGACTCCGACAACAGACGCTCCAAGAAAAGCTTTATGCATCACGAAAGCTTTACTGATGTAGTTTCGAGAAGCTACGAGTACATTGCAAGGTATATCGGAGAACGTAATACTTCCTCCAACATAAGCCTCGTGAAATGCTAAGGACAAGAAAATTAGAGAAATTAGATGTTTCACAATGGTTTGCCAAGTCATTCTTCCCGCTTGACAATGGTACCTCAGGAACTCCACGCAGAGTTAGGCGTACTGGGGAGTATAGAGACACTGGGTGGTTATGATTGTAGTTCAGTTTCTCGATGAAGTTCACTGTGGGTATTAATTGTCGGATGGCAGCAAAACTTCGTAGATATGCTAATACGTTAATGCGGAACCGATTTACGCTGGAAATAATTGGTCAAAATTTGGTCACCATCTGGCGATTTACAGTATCTCGTCGACATCTCCGGTCCTCATCTTTAACCAATTGTATTAGTGGCGGTGAAAATAAAATCGACGTTATGGCTTCCTCACTTGTTTGTCATCTTCCGCTCATGTCCTGTTTCTAATGCACTACGTATGGGAAAATTCTAATACGTCTTTTTTCCTCTCACAGCACCAGGTTTGCACCTGGTATCCAAATTTGGAATTAATATTTTGTCAGTGTAGTTCGTTTCCGCACTAATGTATTATAAAATCTACCAAATTTCACTGCCCCCACAATGGACCTCTGTGAATGAATAAATGGTTCAAATGGCTCTGAACACTATGGGATTTCACTTCTGAGGTCATCAGTCCCCTACAACTTAGAACTACTTAAATCTAACTAACCTAAGGACATCACACACATCCAAGCCCGAGGTAGGATTCGAACCTGCAACCGGAGAGGCTGCGCGGTTCCAGACTGTAGCGCCTAGAACCGCTCGGCCACCCCGGCCGGCGTCATTGCTAACCTAGCTCGATGAAGCGGCCGTACATAGAAAGTATTGCTATAGCTCAGTACAACAGGTACCTGAGATAAACAGAAGTAATACTTTTATTCAAATAGAATTATTACACTGAAGTCACCATGTTTGGTGATGGTCACGTTGATATGCCGAAGTCGGGACATGGTTCTTAATAAGGCGTATGATCATCACGGATAGCTGTGCATGCTCTGCAACGTGTCCCCATGCTTTCCATAAGATTGGTATAGAGTTCCTCTGGTAGGGCCTTCCATTCCTACACAGTTGCACTCCTCCACAAACGTGGTTGACAACGTATGGATGGTCATGTGTGCATCTGGACGTGCTGCAATACGTCTTCCCAATGCATCCCACACTTGTTCGATGGGATTTAAATCGGGGGAACGGGGAGGCCAGTCCATTTGCCGAACATTCTCTCGTTGCAAGGGTTTCTACACCTGCACAGTTGGAATCGGTCGCGCATTGTCATCCACAAAAATGAATGCTTAAGTGAAACGACAGACATGGGTAGGAAATACCGTGTTGACCCGTACGAGTATACCGCATTCTAAGATTTGGAGGTCGATCCGTACGCCCATGCAGCGTTATGCGTCCCCACAATATAACACCTAAACCACCAAAACTGTCATTTATGACAGCATTTCTGGATATATTAAGCGTTCCCACATCAAGCTACATGACAGTACGTTCAGAATTACCAATGAGACTGAATCAGCTCTCATCTGAGAAGAGCACGCGACCACACTAATTAATCTATTTCCTACTCTCTTGAGCTCATCGTAAACGGCGCGGCCGAAGTGAAGATGTCAATGGGATACAACGTATTGGTCATCGGGCAAGGAGATTTTTCCCATGCAGTCACAGTGACAATGTGGAGGATAAGCATTTCAAACAGTCCTGTTAAATGTTGTTCCAACTGCTTCCGCTGTATTATGTGGGGTTCTTCTTGACTGTTGTACACTCTAGCAGAAATGAGCTTCTGTGCCTGAGAGTGGTCACCAACCTCTACTCCATTGGGCAGCAGTGCCTGTAGTTCCGATCGCTCCCCATGCTCTTAACAATGCTGTAACTACTACCAAACTCTTGGGCTACACCCTTCACACTTCGTTCCTCTTCCAGGTTCTTGCTGAATCATCTCCCTGTGAAGTAAACTAGTTATTGTCCCTCGGCCATACTGTAATGAATGAACGCCACTACACTTCATTATAACTGCTCGATAACACACACTCCCATTTCGCGCTATAGTCACGCTGACCTCAAGCCATGTAACGTCCTGCGTTCTGCGCACGACTGGAACATCTCTGGCAACAGGTGTCGTGATTTTCATTCAGTTCCACCAAGTAGTCGATACGTTATTTTTCTTTATCCACCTCGTCCTTGACTTTTACAGAACTATGTAGTATCTGATATAAAAGTCTGAACTCCATCACCGAATCAAAGGCAACTTTGGGTCCCGTTCTTCTGTCTACAAATGTACACTGCAGAACTTAATTTCAGATCCCACTGCAATTAATACCGTCCTCAACCATGAAGGTAGGAGTAAATCATCAAAAATATGGCTAATAGCAGCCGTAAAGGTATAATAAATATATTTGTGGTGTGATTGTGTTGTCACACTTCACTTCTGTCCAGTCTATACTCTTCATTTAAGAAAGTGGAGTTACAAAAAGCAGGACACTCTTTCTCTTTTAAGAGCAGCCTGGTTTCTTTGAATGTGATCAAGACAAATGTGACACATTTAAGCAGCCTCTCGAGGTTATTTAATGAGGCGAAAGAGTCTGGATTTCAAATCATTTACTTCCTTGATGCGGACTGAGTTGTGACAACAGCGTGCCGTATGACATGTTTCTTTTCGCCTTACAGATTGTGCGATGATCTAGCGATTCACGCCACTGCTGAAATTCCTTCCCGCTTGGCGGTTGGCAGCAGAATTGATGTCCCATTCCCTCCATAGCAGATAGCATGTTGAACTCCAAAACAGTGCAGCACGGTGGTGAGCGATGACAGGCTACGTTTACAGTGGAGAGCAGTATGGTGTGGTCTAAGGAAATGGCAACAACTGCGTTCCAGCACCAAGGGCCGCGGGCAGGAGAGCCAGGACAAGATTTTGTAAGCGGCACCGAGCCATGGATGGCGTTCTGACCGGCCTTGTTTGCCTCACAGAGTTTCTCCTTCAGGGAGATGGGTGGCGATCAGCAATGCCTGAGCTGACGGTGGCCTGCTGGCAATCGGTGGTAGCATCGCTGTATATATGGAGGACCTGGGGTTGCTGTTAACGTGGGGAGACGTAGGGACAGTGAGCAGAGAGCCAACAAGGAAACACAAGAAGAGGGCAACCGAGAACGGTGTCGGCTGTACAGAAGCAGTGGCAAGATCGCATGGCCAGCAAAGGAGGCAGCCTGGTGAAGGCTAGTCAGGGGTTGCAGCGACTTGTTATCAACACGAGACATCGATTCCTGTTTCGGATAAGTGGAATGTGCCTAGGAACTTGGCTGCAGGGCCTGTCGCGCTGTAAGACAAAAGCATAAATTAATCGTGGTGCTTTTGGACAGCACTGCATACGAACGTTGTCAGACCAATTGCACACAGCAAGAACATCAGTGTGAGGCTTGCTGGATGTCTGCATAGGTTCTACTAGTTGTATCGTCATAACGGCGAGGTCAGTGTTATCTAGAATAAGTTTCGGCATGAGAAGCTTCTGTATGAATAGAACCTTAAGGTTTTATCTTCTGTTATTGTCAATTGTACTTAACTGTGCAATCTTTCTTACTTCAGGATGTCTTGCCGTGATTAAATTAATAGTCTCATTTAGTTTGGCTTCTGACCAGCACTTTGTCGTCTGGT
The DNA here is from genome assembly GCF_023864345.2 of Schistocerca serialis cubense. NCBI lineage: Eukaryota > Metazoa > Arthropoda > Insecta > Orthoptera > Acrididae > Schistocerca > Schistocerca serialis. The sequence goes on along the minus strand of NC_064642.1, from coordinate 486,581,228 downwards.
TCAGTTGACCTCAATTACGTTTTTGCTAATTCTTTTGTTCATTAGTTGGATAATGGAATTAAAACGACGCACATGAGTAAAAGTGAATAAATTATTTGCTATTCATGTGCGCGGGCTCCCACGTTGCTAGGTTTGTTCAGACTACTCTGCAGAAGCTTCGCTGGAAGAATTTACACATCCTCCACACAGCCCGATACCCCGTCGTGCGCTTTCCACATTTTTTGAGAAAGACATTCGTGGTCATCGATTTGCTTCAGACGAAGAGGTGCACGCATGGCTGCAATCATGGTTCCCTAGCCAACTGTAAGCTTTTCTCCACGACGCCCTTGAGTCTTGTCTCACGGTGGGATAAATTACTTACATATTATGTTAATTTTGAAATAATCAGCAGTTTACTAATTTTTTTTCCAATTGTGTCATTTTCATTTGACTGCTTATTATACTTGCATTAATTTTGGGGCTTGGTATGTTTGCCCTACTTGGTTTAATTTTGGATACTCTGTGCTGAGGTAGAACCTAGCTACTTTGTTCCTCTTGTCTTCTTCCAACTTGTACAGTTATTACTTTTATGGTTCAGCTCTCCTTGTTGTAGTATAGTTAAAATTGTGTTGAAGGGCAAGAATTTTACTATTTGCCACGATGTATCGGATACTAAGTGAACGTAAGCTATATATGTGGCATGAGTACTGGTCATATTGCTTTTACCCGTTGTTGTTGTTGTGGTTTTCAGTCCTGAGACTGGTTTGATGCAGATCTCCATGCTACTCTATCCTGTGCAAGCATCTTCATCTCCCAGTACCTACTGCAACCTACATCCTTCTGAATCTGCTTGGTGTATTCATCTCTTGGTCTCCCTCTACGATTTTTACCCTCCACGATGCCCTCCAATACTAAATTGGTGATCCCTTGATGCCTCAGAACATGTCCTACCAACCGATCCCTTCTTTTAGTCAAGTTCTGCCACAAACTTCTCTTCTCCCGAATCCTATTCAACACCTCCTCATTAGTTATGTGATCTACCCATCTAATCTTCAGCATTCTTCTGTAGCACCACATTTCGAAAGCTTCTATTCACTTCCTTTCCAAACTATTTATCGTCCATGTTTCACTTCCATACATGGCTACACTCCATACAAATACTTTCAGAAACGACTTCCTGTCACTTAAATCTATACTCGATGTTAAAAAATTTCTCTTTTTCAGAAACGCTTTCCTTTGCCAGTCTACATTTTATATTCTCTCTACTTCGACCATCTTCAGTTATTTTGCTCCCCAAATAGCAAAACTCCTTTACAATTTTAAGTGTCTTATTTCCTAATCTAATTCCCTGCATCTCCCGACTTAATTCGACTACATTCCATTATCCTCGTTTTGCTTTTGTTGATGTTCATCTTATATCCTCCTTTCAAGACGCTATCCATTCCGTTCAACTGCTCTTCCAAGTCTTTTGCTGACAGAATTACAATGTCATCGGCGAACCTCAGGGTTTTTATTTCTTCTCCATGGATTTTAATACCTACTCCGAATTTTTCCTTTTGTTTCCTTCACTGCTTGCTCAATATACAGATTGAATAACTTCGGTGATCGGCTACAACCCTGTCTCACTCCCTTCCCAACCACTGCTTCCCTTTCATGCCCCTCAACTCTTATAACTGCCATCTGGTTTCTGACAAATTGTAAATAGCCTTTCGTTCCCTCTATTTTGCCCCTGCCACCTTCAGAATCTGAAAGAGAGTTTTCCAGTCAACATTGTCAAAAGCTCTCTCTAAGTCTACAAATGCTAGAAACGTAGGTTTGCCTTTCCTTAATCTAGCTTCCAAGATAAGTCGTAGGGTCGGTATTGCCACACGTGTTCCATTATTTCTAGGGAATCCAAACTCATCCTCCCCGGTGTCGGCTTTTACTAGTTTTTCCATTCGTCTGTAAAGAATTTGCGTTAGTATTTTGCAGCTGTGACTTATTAAACTGATAGTTCGGTAATTTTCACATCTATCAACACCTGCTTTCTTTGAGATTGGGATAAGTATATTCTTCTTGAAGTCTTAGGGTATTTCGCCTGTCTCGTACATCTTGGTCACCAGACGGTAGAGTTTTGTCAGGACTGGCTCTCCCAAGGCTGTCAGTAGTTCCAATGGAATGTTGTCTACTCTCGGGACCTTGTTTCGACTCAGCTCTTTCAGTGCTCTGTCAAACTCGTCACGCAGTATCATATCTCCCATTTCATCTTCATCTACATCCTCTTCCATTCCCGTAATATTGTCCTCAAATACATCGCCCTTGTATAGACCCTCTATATATTTCCATCTGAGCTCTTGATATTCATACAAGTGTTTCTCTTTTCTCCAAAGGTCTCTTTAATTTTCCTGTAGGCAGTATCTATCTTCCCCTTGTGAGATAAGCCTCTACATCCTTACATTTGTCCTCTAGCGATCCCTGCTTAGCCATTTTGCACTTCCTGTCGATCTCATTTTTGAGACGTTTGTATTCCTTTTTGCCTGCTTCATTTACTGCATTTTTATATTTTCCCCTTTCATCAATTAAATTGAATATTTCTTCTGTTACCCAAGGATATCTACTAACCCTCGTCTTTTTGCTCACTTGACGCTCTGCTGCCTTCACTACTTCATCCCTCAAAACTACCCATTCTTCTGCTACTGTACTTCTTTCCCCAATTCCTGTCAATTGTTCCCTTATGCTCTCCCTGAAACTCTGTACAACCGCTGGTTTAGTCAGTTTATCCAGGTCCCATCTCCTTAAATTCCCACCTTTTTGCAGTTTCTTCAGTTTTAATCTACAGTTCATAACCAATAGATTGTGGTCAGAGTCCACATCTGCCCCTGGAAATGTCTTACAATTTAAAACCTGGTTCCTAAATCTCTGTCTTACCATTATATAATCTATCTGATACCTTTTAGTGTTTCCAGGGTTCTGCCATGTCTACAACCTTCTTTCATGATTCTTAAACCAAGTGTTAGCTATGATTAAGTTGTGCTCTGTGCAAATTTCTACCAGGCGGCTTCCTCTTTCATTTCTTACCCCCAATCCATATTCACCTACTATGTTTCCTTCTCTCCCTTTTCCTACTACCGAATTCCAGTAACCAAAGACTATTAAATTTTCGTCTCCCTTCACTATCTGAATAATTTCTTTTATTTCATTATACATTTCTTCAATGTCTTCGTCATCTGCGGAGCAAGTTGGCATATAAACTTGTGCTACTGTAGTATGCGTGGGCTTCGTGTCTATCTTGGACACAATAATGCGTTCACTATGCTGTTTGTAGTAGCTTACCCGCATTCCTATTTTTTTTATTCATTATTAAACCTACTCCTGCATTACCCCTATTTGACTTTGCATTTATAACCCTGTATTCGCCTGACTAAAGGTATTGTTCCTCCTGCCACCGAACTTCACTAATTCCCACTATATCTAACTTTAACCTACCCATTTCCCTTTTTAAATTTTCTAACCTACCTGCCCGATTAAGGGATCTGACATTCCACGCTCCGATCCGTAGAACGCCAGTTTTCTTTCTCCTGATAGCGACGTCCTCTTGAGTAGTCCCCGCCCGGAGTTCCGAATGGGGTACTATTTTACCTCCGGAATATTTTACCCAAGAGGACGCCATCAACATTAATCATGCAGTAGAGCTGCATGCCCTCGGGAAAAATTACGGCTGTAGTTTCCCCTTGCTTTCAGCCGTTCGCAGTAACAGCACAGCAAGGCCGTGTTGGTTAGTGTTACAAGGCCAGTTCAGTCAGTCATCCAGACTGTTGCCCTGCAACTACTGAAAAGGCTGCTGCCCCTCTTCAGGAACCATGCGTTTGTCTAGCCTCTCAACAGATACCCCTCCGTTGTTGTTGCACCTACGGTACGGCTATCTGTATCCCTAAAGCACGCAAGCCTCCCCACCAACGGCAAGGTCCATGGTTCATGGGAGGGGTGCTTTTATCCACGAGCTATGATTTATTTGATTTATTGAATTCTGTTGTTAATCAACGAGTTTATTAATGGTTAAATAATGACACCCACACTACCACAGCCACTTTCCACTCCAAATTTTTCGGGCTCTACAAAGCAAAATCCGCTTTTGTTATTGATTTCACGTTTTGAAACAGGTTATGCTCATTAGCTGTTACACTTTGTACAATGATTACAACCAGTGAAACGTAGTATATCATATTTTATCAGTATTTCGTTTTCACCAAGCCAGGCGTATTAGTGTTAGATCACTGGACTCTGAATTGGGAGTAATCTTTGAAATTCCCTTCCCCTAACCAACAATTGCGCTCTTGGCGGATTTCTTAAATGGCTCAAGGCAAATTCAGTGTTGCAAAAGGCATGGTCATTTTCCTTCCTCCACCTGAGCTTATAATCTGTCTCTAATTACGTAACAATCGAAAAGGAGTTAAACACGTCCGTAGCAAACATCACTTATGTTCTGCTGTACAAAAAGAATAAATTTACAATTCACCTAAATTACATCTGTTTGCAGTGTGAAAATCTCATTCTGGAAACATCCCCCAGGCTGTGGCAAAGCCGTGTCTCCGCAATATCCTTTCTTCCAAGAGTGCTAGTTCTGCAAGTTTCGCAGGAGAGCTTCTGTGGAGTTTGAAAGGTAGGAAACGAGGTACTGGCGGAAGTGTGCCGTGAGTCGTGCTTGGGTAGCTCAGTTGGTAGAGCACTTGCCCGTGAAAGGCAAAGGTCCCGACTACGAGTCTCGGTCCGACACGCAGTTTTAATCTGCCAGGAAGTTTTACATCTCTCCTGTTGGTGAACGAAGATATTTATATTACTAACCCGGTGTTTCTCATGCCTACTTACTGTCACTGATACAATTAATAACTCAAAACTCTGAATGAAATGGTCATTTAGCTGCACACCACAACGCAATTACTTTCAGGTGATAAACATATGTCTTGGCGTAGGCATAAATTAACATTAAAACAGACAAGAACTTTAAGGTTTTTATGAAATTAATAGAAAGCACACCAGTAACAGCACATACAAAAAACTTAAGAAATCAGATGTGAAGCCAATACATCCATATCACGTTCATTCGCACACTCGTGAGTATCTAGTTGCGCAAAGTATCGCAAAATGACTGGAATGAGTGCAGACGCCATTCTAGACGACTGATCAATAAAATTCTGTTGTTTAGTTGCATTGTAGAGGGACATGCATGCTGGCCTATGATGATATCCAGATGAGAAGGAGACCGAAATCTTTCTTACAGAACATGAAATGGATTAAAAATTAAAAATGTTTATTTTTTCGTTGTCTCTAGCAACACAGGCTACAGTGATGTTTATTAGTAACAATAATAACAATAATTAATAACAATAAAATACATTTATTTTTAATTTAATAAATACTGAAATTATTCCATTCTGTAAATTTCTGGTTGCACTGTATTGTTGAAATATTCTTTAAGTGGCTCGATCTACAAAATAAAGAACAATATAACAAGAATTATATCACAATTTACTCATATGTCAGATTGTAGACATCTTTTCAATAATCACAGCACCGCATTATTACGTAAGATTCAGTGGGAGGGTTTTATGTATTAGTAAGCGATAAACGTAAATAAATGGTCACCGTGGTCTAGGGGTAGGGTCTTTGATTCATAATCAAAACGTCTTCGGGCCCGGGTTCGATCCCCGCCGCTGCCTGAATTTTGATAAATAATCAGCATTGGCAGCCGAAGACTTCCGGCATAAGAAGTCAGCTTCATTCTGCCAACGGCCTTGTCAAAGAGGGCGGAGGAGCGGCACTCTCTTGTCCTAGGGGTGGGAAATTGCCCCTAAAGGCGGAAGAATCAGCAATGATCAACGACATGAGGATGCAGAAGGCAATGGAAACCACTGCATTAAAGACACGTAACGTGTATCCACAAGACATGTGGCATGTAATTGAAGAAGTGTCATGATGATCTCTCCATTGGCAAAAGATTCCGGAGTAGTCCCCCTTTCGGATCTCCGGGAGGCAACTGCCAAGGGGGAGGTTATCATGAGAAAAAGATTGAATAATCAACGAAAGGGTAACGTCCTACGAGTCAGGGCGTGGAATGTCAGAAGCTGGAACGTGGTAGGGAAACTAGAAAATCTGAAAAGGGGAATGCAAAGGCTCAATCTAGATACAGTAGGGGTCAGTGAAGTGAAGTGGAAGGAAGACAAGGATTTCTGGTCAGATGAGTATCGGGTAATATCAACAGCAGCAGAAAATGGTATAACAGGTGTTGGATTCGTTATGAATAGGAAGGTAGGGCAGAGAGTGTGTTACTGTGAACAGTTCAGTGACCGGGTTGTTGTAATCAGAATCGACAACAGAACAACACCGACAACGATAGTTCAGGTATACATGCCGACGTCCCAAGCTGAAGATGAACACATGGAGAAAGTGTATGAGGATATTGAAAGGGTAATGCAGTATGTAAAGGGGGACGAAAATCTAATAGTCATGGGCGACTAGAATGCAGTTGTAAGGGAAGGAGTAGAAGAAAAGGTTACAGGAGAATATGGGCTTGGGACAAGGAATGAAAGAGAAGAAAGACTAATTGAGTGCTGTAACAAGTTTCAGCTAGTTATAGCGAATACCCTCTTCAAGAATCACAAGAGGAGGAGGTATAATTGGAAAAGGCCGGGAGATACGGAAAGATTTCAATTAGATTACATCATGGTCAGACAGAGATTCCGAAATCAGATACTGGATTGTAAGGCGTACCCAGGAGCAGATATAGACTCAGATCACAATATAGTAATGATGACGAGTAGGCTGAAGTTCAAGACATTAGTCAGGAAGAATCAATACGCAAAGAAGTGGGATACGGAAGTACTAAGGAATGACGAGATACGTTTGAAATTCTCTAACGCTATAGATACAGCAATAAGGAATAGCGCAGTAGGCAGTACAGTTGAAGAGGGATGGACATCTCTAAAAAGGGCCGTCACAGAAGTTGAGAAGGAAAACATAGGTACAAAGAAGGTAGCTGCGAAGAAAACATGGGTAACAAAAGAAATACTTCAGTTGATTGATGAAAGGAGGAAGTACAAACATGTTCCGGGAATTTCAGGAATACAGAAATACAAGTCGCTGAGGAATGAAATAAATGGAAAGTGCGGGGAAGCTAAGACGAAATGGCTGCAGGAAAAATGTGAAGACATCGATAAAGATATGATTGTCGGAAGAACAGACTCAGCATACAGGAAAGTCAAAACAGCCTTTGGTGACATTGAAAGCAATGGTGGAAACATTAAGAGTGCAACGGGAATTCCACTGTTAAATGCAGAGGAGAGAGCAGATAGGTGGAAAGAATACATTGAAAGCCTCTATGAGGGTGAACATTTGTCTGAGGTGATAGAAGAAGAAACAGGATTCGATTTAGAAGAGATAGGGGATCCAGTATTAGAATCGGAATTTAAAAGAGCTTTGGTGGACTTACGGTCAAATAAGGCAGAAGGGATAGATAACATTCCATCAGAATTTCTAAAATCATTAGGTGAAGCGGCAACAAAACTACTATTCACGTAGGTGTGTAGAATATATGAGTCTGGCGACATACCGTCTGACTTTCGGGAAATCATCATCCACACAAGAGCTGACATGTGCGAGAATTATCGCACAATCAGCTTATCAGCTCATGCATCGAAGCTGCTTACAAGAATAATATACAGAAGAATGGAAAAGAAAATTGTGAATGCTCTAGGTGACGATCAGTTTGGCTTTAGGAAAAGTAAAGGAACGAGAGAGGCAATTCTGACGTTACGCTAATAATGGAAGCAAGGCTAAAGAAAAATCAAGACACTTTCATAGGATTTGTCGATCTGTAAAAAGCGTTCGACAATGTAAAATGGTGCAAGCTGTTCGAGATTCTGAAAAAAGTAGGGGTAAGCTATAGGGAGAGACGTGTCATATACAATATGTACAACAACCAAGAGGGAATAATAATAGTGGACGATCAAGAACGAAGAGCTCGTATTAAGAAGGGTGTAAGACAAGGCTGTAGCCTTTCGGCCCTACTCTTCAATCTGTATATCGAGGAAGCAATGATGGAAATAAAAGAAAGGTTCAGGAGTGGAATTAAAATACAAGGTGAAAGAATATCAATGATACGATTCACTGATGACATTGCTATCCTGAGTGAAAGTGAAGAAGAATTAAATGATCTGCTGAACGGAATGAACAGTCTAATGAGTACACAGTATGGTTTGAGAGTAAATCGGAGAAAGACGAAGGTAATGAGAAGTAGTAGTAATGAGAACAGCGAGAAACTTAACATCAGGATTGATGGTCACGAAGTCAATGAAGTTAAGGAATTCTGCTACCTGGGCAGTAAAATAACCAACGACGGACGGAGCAAGGAGGACATCAAAAGCAGACTCGCTATGGCAAAAAAGGCATTTCTGGCCAAGAGAAGTCTACTAATATCAAAAAACGGCCTTAATTTGAGGAAGAAATTTCTGAGGATGTATGTTTGGAGTACAGCATTGTATGGTAGTGAAACATCGACTGTGGGAAAACCGGAACAGAAGCGAATCGAAGTATTTGAGATGTGGTGCTATAGACGAATGTTGAAAATTAGGTGGACTGATAAGGTAAGGAATGAGGAGGTGCTACGCAGAATCGGAGAGGAAAGGAATATGTGGAAAACACTGATAAGGAGAAGGGACAGGATGACAGGACATCTGCTAAGACATGAGGGAATTACTTCCATGGTACTAGAGGGAGCTGTAGAGGGCAAAAACTGTAGAGGGAGACAGAGATTGGAATACGTCAAGCAAATAATTGAGGACGTAGCTTGCAAGTGCTACTCTGAGATGAAGAGGTTAGCACAGGAAAGGAATTCGTGGCGTGCCGCATCAAACCAGTCAGTAGACTGATGACCAAAAAAAAAGTTTCACTGGACAAAAACAAGACAAGGATTAGCTGAACCTCAGGGAAACGTAAGCCTTATTCTCTCAATATACCTAAAGACTTATCACTCTCAGAGGATGAAGCTGTCTTCAGCAACGTAACAGCTGAGTATTATGATCAAGAAATCACATTGATTTTGCCAGCAGTACTATCTCTTGTACAATATGGTACATCTAATTCAACGCAGGTAAAATATAGTTCATGCCCATGAAAAAAATATGCCGACAGTAACTGATTACACGATTAGTATATAAAATTAAAAATGTTCTCATGTAATATGGACAACTTGGGGTGGCATTGTGGACAAATATGAAATTAGACGACAGTGTGACGAATGGCCAATGAAAAACTTACATATACTTCCACAGTTCTTTGGTAGGATCGTAAGAGGTCATACATGGACTTTGAGAGACAATAAAGGAGCCTATGTTCTGGGTAACGTTGAATAATCCTTTTGACTACTGCTGTATCATCTGTAGTAACGACGACAAAAATATTGGTGATACAGTACTTTTTCTTTCTCTCCATCGGCAAAAGAAATAATCGCAGTGTAGCAAAATCGGACAACACATTAAGAATCGATCGATATTATTTCATCCGCAGAGTACAGTCCTACAAGATGATAAATGTGAAGATGCATTACAGTTCATTGTCTGCGTCATAAGTAAATGGCAGGTGACTATGTGATCGTTATGGAAGGTAATTGGCTAATATTGTAAAGCTGATAATTCGTAACTTTGTATGAAACACTTGGCACAGTAATACCGGATGCACGTTAGGAACACCAGAACTTCTGTGTTTCAAAAGTCAGTAGCAAGTTTTAATGGCGCAATGTTAACCTGAGTGAAATCAAGAAATATCGATAAGATACGACCGTAATTTAACAAAACAATGTATCTGTAGAATTAATCAAACCCAATTTCACATTCCAGTTGTTGTAATCTTTAAAAATGTAGTTTCAAATTACGTAATGTACTCAGTTAACGATGAACTTCAACGAATTAAATTTTTGTAATTTATACAAACAGCGTGGTTTCAAATCTGTCACAGTGTTGTAACAGATTTTGTGGTGACAAGATTTACATTCTACTTTTAGAGTAAACCATTTCATGGTTACTGCTTCGCAAATCGTCTGATAATGCAAGAAAAAGAATCCGAGGTAACATTTTCACTGGAGAAGCTTTATAACTTATAGAACTATAGCACTCATAATTCACTATCGGACATCAAGTTGAGAATTGAAATTGAACAGTTTCAACTTGGTAATATTTCACATTATAGAGACCCTACTATTAAGACGTAGGTCCAATGAACATCCACTCTACAGTCCAGTCGTTGGTTATTCCAACTTCCTTATATACTCTCTCAAAGTTTTAGAATTCGTGTCATTCCGAACCCAATCATTTGAAGAACACAAGAGTACAGAGTGTAAAGCCAATTTTCTGCAAAAGTCATTTTATACTACATTCGTACAGCTCAAGTTCTGTACGAGTATATAGCAGCGCACGAAAGCTTTAGACAAAAACTAGGTTCTTCACAGAAATGTGGTTGTTTTAACATGAATATGAAGTTTAAAGCGGAGCCAAGTCCGGTGCTAAATGGCGAAAAAAATCCATAAATATAACACTGCATCGTATCAACAGTGGAATTTTTATTTTATGTTATCGAATATGCACTTTGAGAGCCGCTATTTTATTCTTCAGTTCTGTCCAAACGATGTGCCATTGTTCAGTTCGGTTGTTTTAATTAAAACAACACCCGAGATCGCAATAACATTTGATTATTATTACCAGTTTCGGCTTATGTTAAAGCTATCCTCAGACTTTTTGGCCCCCATGGCTGGTGCTGACAGCTCCTCGGCGATTCACGTGATACCACGATCGTCAAATGGTTCAAATGGCTCTGAGCACTATGGAACTTAACATCTGAGGTCATTAGCCCCCTAGAACTTAGAACTACTTAAACCTAACTAACCCGAGGACATCGCACACAGCCATGCCCGAAGCAGGATTCGAACCTGCGACCGTAGTGGTCGCGCGTTCCAGACTGAAGCGCCTAGAAACGCTCGGCCACTGCGGCCGGCGTCACAATCGTCCAGTTGTTTGTTTATTTTACTTATCCTTTTAGGGACATTGTGTTGGTTGGAACAGCGTTATTAACAGTGAGTCTTTCTGATCGGGAGATTGTATTTATTTTTCCTGGAAGATAAAAGAGAAAGTTTAACTCCGACGATGAAAATGTTGACACACTTACACCTACATATTGCACTAAAACGTGGAAGTTTCGTGCAAAGTTAAAAGATTGCGAATGAGGAACTCAGGTCGCAGTCACTTGACGAAAGTAAGCCTTGCAGCTGCAAATTACAGGCTTTTGACTGTCTACAGACCTTATCAAGATCAGAGCTATTCAAACATATTATTAGCTTAGTTGTTTGCGAAAATAAATCATGTACCTAAATGCTTTAGTTGTAGTTTGTGAAGTTACCAGAAGAGGTCAAGGAAAACTGATGACGCGAATTATGGAGAAAATGTTTTTAGGCATACAGCAAAATGTTTTGACATAAAGTACGGAGGCAGTTTTTTTCATCCCATACAATTCTGTATTATTTCTCTTTTTTCATATGAGAATGTCATGTAACAGGAGTTTCTTTTTTTTTTAAGGAAAATTTGTATAACAACTAAAAGGCTGTACACTTACTCCCAGGAGTACCCCATATTAATGATTATGTAGTGGTTCAGGATCATAATGCAGTGTATGAATCACTGAGTTTTATTTTAGTGACGCAGTTGTTCAGAAGAACGTATTCAGAGAAACTGGTCTTCTTTCTCCTCCGTTCGTCACTTCTGATCCTGAAATAAACTTTTCATGTAAAGAACTATGCCATTAAATTTCGTCTACATTCAGATATAATTTCGCTGTTTATTGCTAAGTTTTGAATGGTACTAAAGGAGGCACAGTAGTAAATTCTTACATGGTAGGAGGGACATATTAATGTTTTTCAGTGTCAGTAGTCGACTGTTCCACAATGTTATCCTGTCAGTCAACACTGGCATCGAGTGGACATATTGCGATGTCTCGCAAACTCTATATGCCACTTCAGTCAGGGCTCTCGCTCAATACGGACGGACTGCAATATTCCAGCTGTAGCCGTGAAGTTTTTTGCAAGCCTCGATAACATTTATGTTATATAAATAACATTACATTTTAATAATAGGACCCCAAGCTACAATATATTAAAGGGATGAATGCTCTTTCCTTTTCTCTGTGAATAACTTTGCGAGGGCATCGGTATACGTTGAAGAACAAAATGAAAATTTGCGGGAAAATAACATTAAGCAATTATTGGCTTAAGATAGAACACAATTTAGAATTTTTAAGAATTTGGGTGAAGGTTGTTTGTTTCCACATCTGCCTTCTCAGGAGTTAGTACTGACTATCATGGTTTCACTTTTCAAGACGACAATGCTTACTTATTTATGACATGTCTGGCTGAATTTGAGGTACTCCCACGGCCATCAAGATCCCCAGATCCGTCCCCAACAGATCATGTGTGAGACCAGCCCAGACCTGAACTCCGTCCCCGTGGCAGTGTCCAGGTTATCAAGGACCAGTTACAAATGTTGTGGGTCAGTTGTTCTATGGAGAGGATGCAACGGCTTCATTAGAACCGTCCCTACCAGATCAGTGCGTACTGACAAGTGGACTCGTACTGGAAAGTTCTCTGTACATTGCACGTGAAACTGTAATCACTGAAATATTATCACTTACCCACCCGGCCGGTGAAATTTAATTTCGTTTAACTTTTTTGTCAGACAATGTGTATCAGTTAATCGCAAGTACTTTCTTTGTCTCAAGGGAACAATTAATGTCGTACTAGCTCTGGGTTCTTTTAGACAATTCCGAACGCGCGAAGCAGTGGCTGTAGTGGTATTACACGAAAGTGAATCAGAGTCACAGCTTTGTTGAGGACGTCTTTGTATCTTTGTCCGAGTAATTTAATGGAAGATGGGACTTCCATTACATACTTCCTGTATTTTTTAATTGCAATTTGTTTACTCCTTTATTAAATGTAGACAATTTACAAAGTGGTAAAGGTGGAAGCATACGCAGGTACATTAAAAACAATTGTTGAAGGTAGGCCTGTAACCGTTAATGTAAGAAATAAGCCAGGCCTAACAGTCGTACATAGCAGGCTTGTAATATTTGTTTCGAATGAAATGGCCGTAGGCGATGAGGCTCTTTTGTCGCGACTTAATGTTGTTCATGCTGATTGTCATATCGGTCATTGTTTGTCTGTGAAGGTGGAGATGGATACCTCGCTGTCCCCGTGTAGTCCTTCGACGTCGTTTTGGAAGGTTTCCTCAGATGAAGCGTCGTGTTTTTCGCAGGAGGAAACAATGTTATCGTAGGCTTCTGCATATGATTTCAACAATTGCTTTGGGCAAAATCTGTCGTTGGTGTACCCATTTTGTTGAGACAATTAATGTTGAATTTAACTATGGCGGAGAAACTACTACTACTGTGGGTGGCAAGTTTGATTCATATGATGTACAATTAATTAATTAATTAATACTATTTAAGCTCCCTTTCATTGAGCCTGCGTTTTTAACAGAAAATTGTAGGCGGTTTTGTAATTACGTGGTTGATATATCCTTACCATCAGTGGAATCGCAATATAATTTTACATATGATGGGAACAATCATACACACGCTACAAACATTTTTCGCGTGCCTTATTGTGGTTTCTGGCGAGATAACGTCAAAAATCATTAACCAGCCAAAACAAGGCGGGAACAATGTGGTATCTGCATAGGATGCAACGTAATCCGTATCATTTAGAATTAGCACTGTAGTAGCTTTTAAAAAGATAGCAACCAGAAAAGTTATAGAGAAGAGCGTCACGGGAAGAGAAGATGGATTTATAGCAACGACCAAATTGTAGTACCAGCTTCTATGAAATCTGTATACAAGTTGGAGACGGAGGGTGAAATACACTGAAGGAAAAAAATCGGAGCATGAAGGAGGAGTTTTGTAACATAAACAAAAGCTGATAGGCGTGGTTCTCCATCTGGAAGATATCTATACAGACTTCGTGCCACTAGCATAAGAGCGGCGCCAGTAGTGCCACTATGAGGATGCAAATCATTAACCAGCCAAAACAAGACGGGAAGATTAAATGCGTACAGTAACCGTCGTGACCATTAGTTACCTTTGAGATTGGTCGTTTTGAGTTGATGCTACAAAGACACCATTATCATCACCTCACTGAGTTTGAACGAAGTCGTGTAACAATTCTACGAGAAGCTGGATGTTCCTTCTGAGATATTGCTGAAGGACTTGGCAGGAATGTAGCCACTGTACATCATTGCTGGCAAACGTGGTCACGAGAATATATGGACGCAAGAAGAGCGGGCTCAGGATGTTCATGTGGCACTACCGATAGGGAAGACTATCGTGTTCGACGTATGGTTCTGGAGCGTCGTACTCCATGTGCAGCAATAATTTGAGCAGTGGTTGGCACCACAGTGACACAATGAATCGTTAAAAATCGGTTACTCCGGCGACAGCTCCGAGCCAGGTTGGCCCTGTAGTGCACATTCCACTGTCTCCACATCACCGCCATTTGCGATTTCTGTGGAGTCAGGCGTGAGCTCATTGGAGGGAAGGCTGGAAGTATGTTGTGTTTTCTGATTAAAGCAAGTTCTGCCTTGGTGTCGGTAGTGTGTTGGTTAGGAGGAGGCCAGCTGAGTGCCTGCAATCAACCTGTTTGCGTGTTAGATACACAGGACGTACACCTAGGGTTATGGTTCAAGGTATGATTGCGTATGGCAGGAGGAACAGTCTCGTGGTTATCTCACTCACCACGAAAAGAAATTTGTACATCAATCTGGTTATTTGAACTGTCGTGCTGCCATTCATGAACAGCATTCCAGGGGGTGTTTTCTACCACTACAGCCCTCGCCTACATACCGTTATTGCTATACAGAGTGTCAGCACGTTGCCTTGGCTTATTCGATCATCAGGAAAGTCTCCAATCGAGCACCTGTGGGACATCATCGGACGACAATTCCAGGCTCATCAACGAACAGCGTTAACCATTCCAATATTGACCACGTAATGTCACATGCATGTAACTCCAACTCACAAACTGACATGTGGCACCCGTACAACACAATGAATGCACTTTGCATGCTTGCATTCAACGTTTTGTCTGTTACACTGGTTATTAATGTACTAGATTTCACATCTGCAGTGGCTCCTGTGCTCTTGCATTGTTACTCGCTTTAGTGTGTTACCTAGACGAATATATTTCCGAATCTTCGTTAATCTGCCATCAAATATTTTTTGGTGATGTAATTTCTGTGCGTCAGTGTATATTTGTGCGTGTGATAACAATCGGTACTATTACTGGAATCAATGCGAGGAAATACTTGGTTAGTCACACGTACCGCGCAGTGGTTAGCACTGTAGTCTATCATACAGGAGGACGACGATTCAAACGCGCATCCGGCCATCCTGATTTAGGGTTTCGTGATTTCCCTAAATTGCTTCAGGCAAATACCAGGATGATTCAAATGGCTCTGAGCACTATGCGACTTGACATCTGAGGTAATCAGTCCCCTAGAACTTACAAGGGAACCTCCCCATCGCACCCCCCTCAGATTTAGTTATAAATTGGCACAGTGGATAGGCCTTGAAAAACTGAACACAGATCAATCAAGAAAACAGGAAGAAGTTGTGTGGAACTATGAAAAAAATAAGCAAAATATACAAACTGAGTAGTCTATGTGCAACATATGCAACATCAAGGAAAGTGAGAAATCAGAGGCGCCGTGGTCCCGTGGTGTCGTGGTCAGCGTGAGCGGCAGTGGAACGCGAGATCCTTGGTTCAAATCCTCCCTCGAGTGAAAATTTTTATTTCTTTATTTTCGCAGTTATGATCTGTCCGTTCGTTCATTGACGTCTTTGTTCACTGTAATAAGTTTAGTGTCTGTGTTTTGCAACCGCACCGCAAAACCGTGCGATTAGTAGACGAAAGGACGTGCCTCTCCAAAGGGAACCGAAAACATTTGTTCGCAAGGTCATAGGTCAACCGATTCCTCCACAGGAAAACACGTCTGATATATTCTATACGACACTGGTGACGGCATGTGCGTCACATGACAGGAATATGTTGTCGACCCACCTAACTTGTACACTTGGCGAATGGGTAAAAAGATTCTTCTACCTTTCCCGATTTAGGTTTTCTTGTGGATGTGATAATCACTCCCAAAAAAGTGATGAAACCATAAGAGTTTGTCACATAAACTGCAACAAATGACTGCAACAGTCGCACAGTTTTCCCTGTGCTCTGTCAAAACATATGTTTTTAACGTTTTCAAATTTTTCCGTGTGTAGACCGTCAAATCCTGCATATGTCCAAGCAAATCTGAACATGTCCTGGAATTTTGGAGAGCGAAGTTGATTGTGTGTGTGTGCCTGAACTTTGATAATTGTCTGAAAATAAAAAGTTAAAATTTTCACTCGGGGGAAGATTCGAACCAAGGACCTCTGATTCCTCAGCTGCTCATGCTAACCACTTTTTTTTATAAAACCGTTATTAAAAAAAACAATGATACACATTGCAAATACATACTAAGTTATACATACATGAAGTTATTTAAACAAAGCGGTTTGATCATTTCAATTGCGCTGACATTAAGGAAAGACAACAGAAGATTGTGTTACTGACTAAATCACCAGAAAGAACTAAATTAAACATAAATACTTGAGAATGGCGGGAAGGAGATATATAATGAAGTTGACTAGCCTTCCAACTACACTTTCTGGACATTAATTGAATCTAAGTATTTGAAGTGATCAGATCTATATAATCAGTCTTTCACTGCAAAAATGAACAGGGCAATGTGCCAGCCATTGAATATTACATTTATCAGATAGAATCTTATGGTTTTAACCAATCGATAAGGAGATTTCTATAAAAACTGTCTATTTCCAAATTTCTAGTATAAGCCAATAATGCACCTTTCATGTTTTGTGTTTGGCACTATTAGACACACAATCTCATTGTCACGTAAGTTCTGTACATTAGCTTTAAATTTCAAAAAACTACTCTCTGAAGTAGAGAAAGCACACATCATAAATATACTATAAAACCTTACATAGTATCCTTAAGGTAACTACAATACATCACTGTCAACACAGTCTTCTTTTTTATATTAACCAATGCCCATTCTTTCAAATACAATTTTTATCATATTACCGAACTTTTTCTTGTGATTCGAATAGCTTCTAATTTTGTGGAACTCACACAGCATGTGTACCTTGAACTCTATGCTGCTATCGGATCCTAATTTGTTAAGGACGTAGTTAACAAAATTTCCCAGCAACCAGCACACAGCGTTATTTTTTGCTTTTGGGAAATAGCGTGCTTCAGGCCTGTGTATCAATGACAGCGAGATATACTCAGGGGATGTTCTTGTAATCAGAGCTATTTGCTCCCGGATCCACTTCCAACTATTCATGTGACCACTGCAAGTATATCGATGAATTACTGTGTCAACTAGATGGCATTGTTGACATAAATTTGTTTCACAGAGTCCGATTGCGTGCAGTCTTTCATTGGTGCTAACTATTTTGTTAACTGTCTTGTACCATGACGTTTTTATATTAGACGTGAGCACATTAGAACTAATGTTTTTCCAAATCTCAGTCCACTCAATGTTTGGAAACTGTCGTTCTATTTTGTTTCTTCCTTCGCTTTTGTTTCGTTCCCGCATTATGGCTCTCGATGTTAAGTGTCGGGACTGCCTGAGTTCGACACTGACATAACTAAACTCAACATAGAAAATCCTCACGTGCTGTAAGCGACTGTTGATATTCTGCACGTCAATCGGGGAAAGCAGGCTTGGACGTTTAATGATCTCGAAAAGTTGGCTGGTTATGCTTTCTCGCGAGTCTCTTATTAAATTAACTTGCCTTTTGATAAAAAGAGCAGAGGCTTTATCCGTTATATCAGTTAATCCTAGTCCACCATTTTTAGGATCTAAAGTGGCTACTTTAGCAGGTACTCTGAACACTTCCCCTCTCCACAAAAATTTTGTGATTTTGGACATTATTCTCCTCGCTATCATTCTCGGTATTGGAAACAGCTGGGCAGTATAATAAGCCTTAGCAAGGATGCATGAGTTGATATACTGTGTTCTTTGAACTTGGTTCATATATCGAGTTAAATCCTCTACAATGGCTCCTTGCACTTTATCTGCTGCAACTTTCCAATGTAAAGCCGTCATTTTCATAGGGCATGCTGTCAGGGTGATCCCAAGTGTTTTATGTTGTCGGACTAACTTTGCCCACTCGACGTTGATATTATCAAAACCTCTGAGATTTAACATCTTACTTTTTCTCCGTTTGCATTTGCTCCAGATGCTCTACAGTACGAATCAATCACTGTTGCTAGCGTGGTTACCTCGTCATTATTCCTTATAATGACCCCTATATCGTCAGCATAGGCTCTTATAACTGTTTTGTTTCCTGATAATGTTAAGCCTTTTAATGTAGCATGGACATGTCGGAGGAAAGGTTCCAGCGAAATTGCGAAGAGCGACATGGACAGAGGACTTCCTTGAGGAACACCTCGTTGTATTTGCATCGGCCTGGATTGTTGACAATTCACCGCTATTTTAGCATTTATTCCAGTTGCTATGTTCTTAATCAACTGTATAACCCTATCGTTGAAACCTATTTTCTTCAATGTCTGTAGAAGATATTCATGGTTTACTACATCGAACGCCTTATAAAAATATAAAAACAATAAAGCACACTTTACGCTTGTTACAGAAGTTATTGCAATGATATCCCTGAATTCCGCTAGATTTTGAAAAATGGTTCTGCCTTGCGCACAGTTCTGATGTTGACTAATAATTTCATCTGCAAGGCATGAAATTCTCTTGTTTATTATTCTAGCTATTAATTTATAATCAGAATTCAGCAGTGAAATTGGACGAAAATTATTTAAATCTTTATTTGCATTATTTTTTGGCACCAGAACTATTTTACTCTCCTTAAACTCAGCCGGAATCATTTTACCCTGAATAACCTCATTTACAATGTCCGTGATTTTCGCACCTACTATTGGCCAGTAACGGATGTAAAACTCTGCTGGCAGACCATCCGGTCCTGGGGATTTTTTTGGTGGCGAGGCGCACAGAGTCTCATACACGTCTTCATCACTGACAACCTCGAGAAAATTTTCGTTGTCATCTTCTGTCAGCTGTGGGGCTAGGATGTCAAGGAATTCTTCCAAGGAAGCAACACTACTTTGATGTACAGAATATAGCTCGCAATAACAGCGATAAATCTCGTCCATGATATCCTGCTGGGTTCTGAGAATCGTGCCGTGTTTTGTTCGAATTTCTTCAATAAAAATCCTTCTCCCGTTTTTCGTATGCTTCACTAAATGATATAGGGAAGTAGTTTCATCTGCTGACACCGAATTTGCCTTGGATTTTATTTTCAACCCTTCCATTTGACTTCTCTTGATATTAAGTAACTTGGCTTTGACTTTTTTTATGTATGCTATCCGAAGTGAGGAACCTACTAAGACTTGATCATACAGATCTCTCAAAACGGAATAGTAATACTCTATAGTGCATTTCATTTCCCTTGCGCTCTGGGCACTGTATTGAATAAGAACTTTCCTCAACTATGGCTTTGCCATTTTAACCCACCAGTCAATAGCAGTGGCATATCTACTACGGGCTGGCAGGCATATTGCCCATGTTTCTTTAATCAGATCTTCTAAATCATGATTAACTAACAAGGAAGTGTTCAAATTCCACTGATTCTTGAATCGGCGAACCGGCTGTCTTGTTAGATTTATACAAGCTAAGACACTTGAATGCTCTGAAAAGTACGTAGGATTAGTTTCTACTTTTGTCACGGAAGTTACAATATTTTTAGAAATATATAGTCTATCAATCCTGCTACGTGATGGTGCCGTGACATAAGTGAACTCAACAGTGGAGAGGTATTTGATTTCCCATATATCCTTTAATTCTAAACCAGTAACTAATTGTTTTAGTTCACTTGAGAAATTAAAATTAGGTAACTGATCTTTTCGATTTAAAATACAATTAAAATCACCTCCAAGTAATAACTGTATTGGTGATTTCCTTAACAAGTATATCAAGTCATCTTTGAAGAAACGTGCCCTGTCAGCTCGATGAGAACTTCCTGAAGGGGCGTACAAGTTGATGATAGTCACATCATAGATATTCAGTCCTATTCCCCTTCCGGATTCCAGTCGCTCCACGTCGCTTACTGTAATCCCTTCCCTTACCAAAATAGCTGTTCCAACACTTGTTTCGGGAGACACATTTATGTAACTGACAAAACCGGGAATTACCAAATCCGAAATTAGAACTTCTTGTAACAGGGCAATATCAGTCGCGGATTCGTACAAAAATTCCTTAAGGGCCGATAATTTCGAACCGGTCGTGATTTTATTTATGTTTATAGTGGTGACAGAATAAGATTGCGTCATTGTGCTGTCACTAAGTAGTTGTTTTGTTGAACTAATTTAGTTTACTGTGGTTCAAAAATGGTTCAAATAGCTCTGAGCACTATGGGACTCAACTGCTGAGGTCATCAGTCCCCTAGAGCTTAGAACTAGGTAAACCTAACTAACCTAAGGACGTCACAAACATCCATGCCCGAGGCAGGTTTCGAACCTGCGACCGTAGCGGTCTTGCGGTTCCAGACTGCAGCGCCTTTAACCGCACGGCCACTTCGGCCGGCACTGTGGTTCAGGGTTCAGTTAAGCTGTAACAGTTTTCACGGAAGGCTGAACATGGAATAACACTTCAATCAGTTTATTAGTTACTGTCTCGTTTTTTTCTACTTCTGATGTTTTCTCTTGTACCGCAAGCAGACCGATTTCCTGGTAAACTTTCTGATATTTCCTCCAGTGATTCGTGTACGACCGTTTCGGACTGAACATTCTTTGGGCTTGGGTCGCCCCTACTGGATTTTCCCTTCCCTTGGTTACGAGCTACATTCTCATTTGGTTGCGTCGGTATTTTACTTCGCGGCTTATCTGGAGCTGCAACAGACGCTTTAGCAATTTCGGTTGCCGGCGCCTGCCCTGAGGTGTTGACCGTGATTTCAGTTTGGCCACCACGTCCTCGTTCTTTATTAATTTCACTCACTTTCTGATCGAGGGAAACAAATGGAGACTGCAGTTTTGCATCCTCTCCCTGAATTTGTTTATTAACAGATAGATTCTGATCTTTGCAATCGGCTACTGCACCTGTTGTTTCTTGCAAATTAATGCTGCTTACACCCCTTTCATTTTCTGGTACCGTATGTGTATTATCTTTCTGTTCATTAGTTTCCATTCGCATTTTGCCTTCAGGTTCCTCTGCCTTCTCATCGCACTGTTTTTGCTTGCGAAGTGAGGGAATGGGACAAGACAGCTCGTCCTCTGAACAACTATCAGTTATCTCCAGAGGTCGTTTTTTCTGTTGCATTTCAGTTTCACGAGTAGTGGCAACGGGGTTTCCTTTTGTTGTTAACGGGGGAAATTGACTGTTATCGTGAAGGGAGACATCAGCTTGTCCCGCTGCGTTAACATCCTCAACCAGTTGTTCCGGGCTACTCTTTGGTAACAGATCATTTAAGGTAAGCTTCTGACGCTGTATCAAATTACTTTTAAGCACAACAGTTCGCCGCGGACATTCCTGTCTGAAGTGGCCGGTTTCGTTACATATATGACATGTAGCTTCCTGACCTGTATAAACAATTTGTGCCTTATACCCACAAACAGTTATGTGAGACGGAATATTCGTCTTAACGTCCATCTCTACACAGCGGACCCCGTTAAAACACTGCAGTTTAAAGCGAGGCGACCATCTTTCATTTGCAATTGATTTAACGTCTCCGTAGTTTAAAAGAGCTTCCTTAATCTTATCATTTTCAATTTCAATGGGGAGATTCAAGACACGAACGGTTTTGTAATGAATGTCCGCTCTATAGATGGGAACCTTACTTTTACAACCATTTCTATTTACAAAATCTGCTTCATAGCCCCACTTTCGTAACACTTTATCAACAGTCGAAGCACTGATTAACTTGACAAAAAACACAGTATTTTTCCTGATCCAGTTGCCAGGTATGAACGGTTTCAGAATTTAGACCAATTACCCGTGTAATCCAGTCATCTATTTCCAGGGATGTCGGCTGAACAGGACGGGATTCTTTGTCAAAAGCAAATACCAGAGTATTTTTCCTGAGGTTTGTAGCCATGGTTAATCCAGCGAAGCAATTTCGGTTAAACAACCGAAATTCCAAATAGCAGCAGCAAGACCAGAAAGAGCGATCAGATCACAAGGAACAGGAACGAACACGGAGATTAACGGACGGACGGCACTCGGCGAAGCACAAGTACAGCGCAACAGTTAACAGCGGCCACTCGCGAGCGCGGCTGAAACGGAACTGATGGACTACTCAGTTTGCATATTTTGCATATTTTTAATAGTTCCACACAACTTCTTCCTGTTTTCTCGATTGATCTGTGTTCAGTTTTTCAAGGCCTATCCACTGTGCCAACTTATAACTAAGTCTGAGGGGGGTGCGATGGGGAGGTTCCCTTGTTAGAACTACTTAAACCTAACTAACCTAAGGACAACACACAGATCCATGGCCGAGGCAGGATTCGAACCTGCGACCGTAGCGGACGCGCGGTTGCAGACTGAAGCGCCTATAACCACTCGGCCACTGCGTCCGGCCAAATTCCAGGACGGTTTCTTTGAAAGGATACGTCCGATTTACTTCCCCACCCTTCCGTAATCCGATGGGACTGATACCTCGCTGTTTGGTCCCCTCTCAGAAATGAACCACCACAAACAAATCATACGTCAGCTTACAGCTTTTAAGCGTTTGAGATTGCCAATGATTGAGAAAGGAACAGAAAGTTGCTCACGAATGCGTTTAGATACCAAATTCTGAGTTTGATAAGAAGCTATCACAGAGTGTGTTTTACATGTGCAAAGGTAGGTACATGACCCTACGTAACTGTTTTGGGTGCGTTATTGTTTTTTCACGAATATACTTCTCACTGGCTTATCACACAACAAAACGGCACACTAAAGGGGATATTTTCCTTCCTCATTTTCCCCAATGCCACTAACATGTTGCGCTTCTTTGTAATTCAGATATATTAATTTGTCTTTTTTACGTGGATGCGTAGGTTCTGTGCATTTTCCTTACGCAAATTGCGTTTTTTTCTTTTTCGTATGACATCTCTGGAGATTTAAGAAAAAGGTTAGAGCACTAATTCGCAAGTATTGAATATAACAATTTATAGTTGTAGGAGATGATCTCTTAATGTGAAATTACATTAAAGACTTTAAATAAGCAGAGGCAAAGGCAACCAGTGGTATTTTTTAAACTGTTCTGATACATTATGTAATGTAAATACTGTCATCGCTTGAGAGCCGTTTGTGACAATGGTTCGAATGTCGTATTATACATCGCTTTCTGAAAGTAAGGCACGCAAACAACCATACGAAGTGAATATTAATCCTAGTTTAAAATACCAAGCCTGAAGGGACACATGTATTTTTGAGACTGAATGTCCCTCTGCTGTCTACTGCCCCGTAGCACAAAGTTGTGTCATGGCAGACGAGGATCATAGCAGTTCAGCCATTGCTGTAACAGAGCAGTCATGGATCATCTACTGTAGCATGTTAGTAAAATACAAGAATTTTCTAAAATATCTGCCTGGGAGGAAACAACATACATAAAGGGATAAGACTTCTGTGATAAATGTTGACACCTGCTAAGGGTCAATGCGTGCTTATGCACTGCCGGAAAGAAACTGGTATGCCCTTTCAGATGTTTACAATTAACTCAAGATTTACTCATAAGGTAGTAACAGTGTATATGGAGTAGAAGAAATGATTACATTTACAGATCAATAGCACAAGCGTTTCTGAGGTACTGGCACCGACCCATGCTGAAAAACCAGTATTAGTACGTGGCATAGCCTCAACAAGAGGCAATGGACGCGCTGACTCTCGCATCCAGTCAATCGTACAGTTGGCGAATACTGTCCTGGAATACGTTATGCCACGCCTGCTCGACCTGCTCACGTAGTTCTGTAAGAGTTGTTGGCTGACGAGTCGTACTAGCCACTTATCATCATATCCCACATGTGCTGTAGTGGAGACAAGTCCGCAGGTTGTACTTGTCAGAGAAGCTGTTGCAGGTCTTGCAGAGCCGTTTCATGGACAGCGTATGGGCGAGCAGTATCCTGTTGGACAACACATCACCTTCCTGTTGCAAGAACGACAACAGTGGTTCTAACAACACTCTGCAAATACCGAGCGCTGGTTAGCGTCCCGTCCAGAAACAACGCAGGTGAACGGATGTTGTAGCCTATAGCACCCCAGACTATAAAGCCTAAGGTGGCGCTCGTGTGCATTGGACGAATGCACTCTACGAGGCAGCGCTCACGCCGTCTATGTCGTACACGCGTTCAGGAAGAATCTGTGTCCATCGCTGAAGATCACGGCACGACATTCCATCTTCCAAGTGGTCCTCCAGCAACGCCAGTTGAGCGATACAAGTCGACGCTACGGTGTTAGTGAAAGACGGGCTAAGCGTGCGCGTTATCCCACTGCTAATAAGACCTTCTCACAAGACCTCTTTCTGTGTTGTGGTAGCTGTACGATCTGCCACTGCTGCCCTTAGAATCCTACGATCCTGGCGTGCGTCTGTGCCGTGTGGACGGCCAGAACCTCGACTACGGATGTGAAAATGTTTACGTGACCGCTGATACCAGTATCGTTGCACGACTGATGCAGCCCGTCCAACCTGTGTGCCAAATCTCCATAAGGAGCATCCCGCCTCTCAGAAGGCCACAGTTTGACCCCTTTCAAATTCGCTCAGTTGGTTGCAGGAAGCACGAGTGCATTTCCGTGGCGTTGTCGCTTGCTTGCTTTACACGTCTGCATCAGGCTTTATAAACACAGGTGGCGTTCTGATAGTTATGAAATTACGCCATCTGTCGAAGGGCGACGTTGAACCATTATCAGTACAAGTTTCATTTCCCACGTGGCATATTCCACAAATGCATCAATATCGACGTCGTTTTTCCAAGTGTGCACAATTTTCGGCAGTGTATATTATCATCTTGTTGCTTCACACAGCTGCTTCAGTCATGTTCCCACCAATACATTTATAAATTAACGTCCCCTGCGGCATTTCTCTGCCTGTAAGTGGAAGCCAATCTTAGGAATTACTGAAAGTATTTTGATGCGGTTTTCACCAACCATAGGCTGATTCAAGTAATTATCACGGAAAGTCTACTCTTCCGCACCTGTCCCCCGCTACGTTAGGTCATGTACTCTATCAGATATCTTGAAATATTCATGGTACATTAAACCTATTTCTGATATATGCAGTGAAGGTCAAAGAAATTCAGTGAGAGGAGAGATCTGGTAGCACTCAGACTCATAAAAACGAGATAAGGAGGAGCAAAATGTTGTAATTGAAAGGAGTTTGACGAATACAGGGTAATGGAAAGGGCGGGGATGAGGATGGTAGCGAACGTACGCAAGAGTACGCAAGAGAGAAAGACAGAAAGAGGAGAGAGAGAGAGAGAGAGAGAGAGAGAGAGAGAGAGAGAGAGAGAGAGAGAGAAGAGAGACAGAGAGAGAGAGAGAGAAAGAGAGAGAGAGAGAGAGAGAGAGAGAGAGAGAGAGAGAGAGAGAGAGAGAGAGAGAGAGGGAAATTGACAGGAGCAGGAATCAACAGAGAAGGAAAAATATATAAAGATGGCTATGATGGAGAAGAAAGTGTATATAATAATGATACAAAACACGGAGGAGAAGACGATATTTATATAAAGATGATGGTGAAGAAGAAGATGTACATAATGATTATGAAGAAGAATGTGGGTAACGAAGACGATGATGTTGGTCAACAAATAGGGTAAGTTGATGTATATAAAGATCTCCACGAACAAGAATAATAATAAAAATAATAAGATGAATTTAATATGATTACGTTGGCAATCAACAAAGGAGAGAGCACAAAAGGGCAAGTAGGTGAAAAAAATTGTGTGGTGTCAAAGCATTAGAACAGTGAGATCGGGCACGTTCGGTGTGAGTCTGCTGGAAGAAGCAGGTGAGTGCACAATAGCGACAGTGAGGCTACCTGGACGGAGTTGGCAGAACGGACAGTTATCTGCTTCCAGCCGCATGAGCAGGCCAGCACCTGCTACAGAACAGAATAGCCACGTGTGCTGCTGCTGCTTCTACCGGCGCATCAGTTATTGATGCCTGCCGGAGTGGCTGCCGCCAGATAAACGACCTAACTGCCTTAATTATTTATTTAGAACCGCACTTCTTCGAGCTTGTTGAGCATTGCCGTTGTTTGTTCTGGCTCGCTCCTCTGCAACCACAGACGGTGCGTTTCCACGAACCACTTCGGAAGGCACTGAGAGACGCAGCACTTTGTCCGCCCTACAAAGTGAGAGCGCTCAAATACCAGCACTGAAGTAGTGACTGGTTGGCAAACTTAAGACTGTCGTATCCTTCCCTTATTAACTAGGAAACAGAAACAGCTGTCAGTTTATTTGCTATAAAAATGTACTGAGGGTGGCTGAAATCTAATCCGAATCCTTTCCACTGAATTGTTAATCGTTTTCAGGCTGTCAGACTTTACAGATGATCGTCTAAATCTTAACCAAGTAAAACTCATTTGCGTATTGAGGACACTGTACCCTAAATGCCCAATACCGTTTATTGTTCTTTGTGGTTTATGGAAAACTGAACTTCAATAAAACACTAATCAGCTGTTAATCGGTGTCTTATTCAAACACCACGGTTTTACTTCAGGTGGTAAGTGGTGTCACGCAGATTAGCACATGGTGACTTCCACAATCTTCGTAGTCACAGGATCCAACCTCATGAAGAGGGGATGTAGTCACCAAATAATAAGCAGAAGAGCATTGTGACGAATAGTACAGGGGATGAAGCTCAATAATTAACTAGACGGGTATTAGAATGAACATATCGGATAAGACCCCACTATAATAGCAGACACTGTAGTTGGTTATATGGAGCGCCTCCAATGTTGTGGAAGTAATATAGCTCAAGGAAATTTTTACCATAGATATTGCGACAGTATAGCAGAAAATGTAACTAAGAAATATGCAGTGAGACGAACAGCAATAAAAAATTTATTGAAAGATAACAATTATACTGGACATTTAGCGATTCGTGAGGGTCCGAAGGATATTAAAAATGGCGGGACATAGTTCTTAATAGGGTGTGTGATCACCACGGACAGGAATTCATTCTCTGCAATGCGCTTCCTTGCTGACCACAATGTTTTTAAAGAGTTCTTGTGTCATGTGACATGCTGAAAGACGTATCCGTCACGTGTGCTCCATGGGGCGTAAGGCGAGATAACGAGCAGGTCTGTCCAATATCCTCCCGAACCAAGAGCTCCCTTAACTGCGACGTTCGATACGGTCGCATATTATTATTCGTAAAACTGAATTTAAGAATGTATGCACCCCTGAAAAGACATACGTGTTGAGGGGCTACAGTGTGTGGATAACGTTAACTATTAATTGCACCTTGTTCATAGATTTGGAGGTCATTAAGCTCATGCAACGTTATGTCTCCACACCGCAATACCTGGACCGCGAAAACGATCATGTTTGACGACATTCCTGGGTGTGTTAAATCTTCCCACGGATCACCATATCGCCTTACATTGCTTGCTCTGTAGAAGCAGAACACCGTATAAACCCCAAAATTCAACAGTTTTACTCCTCAAGACGGGGGTGGAGACAACAGTCAGAAACCCGACTATACAGCTAGAAAGAGTACTGTGAAGAATTTATTCAGTCATTTCATCACGACGCCGGCCGTTGTGGCCCTGCGGTTCTAGGCGCCTCTGTCCGGAATCACGCTACTGCTACGCTCGCAGGTATGAATCCTGCCTCGGGCATGGATGTGTGTGTTGTCCTTAGGTTAGTTAGGTTTAAGTAGTTCTAAGTTCTAGGGGACTGATGCCTCTGATGTTGAGTCCCACAGTTCTTAGAGCCATTTGAACTATTTGAACCATGTCATCACGAAAGACTTGTAGGGCATAAAACCGTCATTTTCTGACTGCCTTCCTCTCATTTTCACGTTCTATGAACGCCAATTTTAAATCTGCGACACGTCTCTCTCTATATGCCGTCTTTTTTTTATAGTTCATACATTTCACACAATTCTGTCCTGCGCGAGTCGTTTATTTATGACGTACCTCGTCTCTCGAGTTCGACTGGGGGCTGTAGATATCATTGCGCGGCTAAGCGTGGCGCATTTCGGTCAGTTCAGGCACTTTGACCTTCGCCAGGCAATGAGAGCACAGGTTGACAAAAATTTAGCTGAAACGACAAACTCTGAATGAAAAAGCATTACACTCCACTTATGTGTCCTACATTGGTTGGATGTAAGCTCTCCAGCGTGCCACTTGATGTTAGTGTGTGAGATTACTGCCTCCTGTAGGTATCGACCAGGCACTGTATTCGTGTTTGGCTCATCGTGGCCAACCAAAAGCCATGCTGCATCATGACACGGCAAGCCACTCCCGTCAACGAAGACATGCAACATTCCCCCAATTATGAAAGTCAAATGTGTTGTTGATAACTCTGAGCCAGTACGGGAGGCCTCTCCTGCCGGACCAGCAGCCGATTTTCCTGCCCAGTCCAGACAAGTGCAGAGGGTGGGTGTCCTTGTCGTTGGGAGCACCAGTGTTAAGCGAGTGATGGAGCCTCTCAGGGAAATAGCAGGCAAGGCGGGAAATAATGCTAGTGTGCACCCGGTACATCTGCCGGCAGTAATAGAGCGCACCGGGTGCAACCGGCTGCATATTGTGCCACATGTCGGCACAAATGACGCCAGCCGCTTGGGTTTCCAGGGCAACCTCGGCTACTTTCGGGGGATGATAATTTGGTGAAGGCAACTAGCATCGCACCAAGGGTTGATCGTGGCCCTCTGTTTCGGAGCTGAGAGAGATCTAAACCAGAGACTCAGACGACTCTGCGACGGTTTTCCTTTTTCTTTCTTTCTTTTTTTTTCTTTTGGATCATCACTCTCCTGACTGGTTTGATGCGGCCCGCAACGAATTCCTCTCCTGCGACGTCATCTGATGCAAATTTTTCGACCTTAACTATCGGGTGCAGAATTGTAGGATTCCTCATAATAGGGAAGGCGTGCACCACACACAGGAAGCGTTTGCTAAGGTAGCGGAGTACATGTGGCATAACATGGTGCTTGTTTATGTTAGATAAACTCTCCCTTGGGTTTAAACACGATTTACCTGATAAATTAGGGCAATGTCCTCAGAGAATATACGACCTAGCAAATCAGAGATAGAAAATGTTAATACGATGTTAATAAACCGCAGGAGTTTCCAAGGAAAGGTCCCAGAATTAGTATCGCTTACTAAAGGTTATATATGCACAGGTAGTGTTAGGCATAGAAAGTTTCTTGAAACCGGACGTTGATGACAACGAAATCGTAAGTTATTATTAGAATATTTATCGTAAGGATAGGTTAGTCGCCAAAGGTGGCGGCGTGTTTATTGCAGTAAAGAATTCTATAAAGTCTAAGCGAGATTATCACGGATTCCGATTGTGAATTAATTTGGGCGAAGTAAAGTATCAAAGATCGGTCATAAATGGTAATCGGATGATCTCATAAACTTGAGTCAGGAGCTCTAGTGATAGAGCGCTTCAGACAGAAATTGCTGAATATCGTTAATAATTTTTCTGATCTTGCCATTGTAATAGGGGGTGACTTCAGCTTACCAGGTATGGGAGTGTCATGCTATAAAAACGGATGCCAGAGACATGGATCTGTGTGACATTGTTCTGGATGTCTTGTTCGAAAATTACTTTCAGCAGATAGTTGTAGAACCATCTCGTGAGGATAATCTCTGACACATTCTTGCAAGAAGTAGACCTGAACTTACCTAGTCAATTAACATAGAGGAAGGTCTCAGTGACCACACGGCTGTGATAGCATCCATGACAACGGGCCTTCAAAGAACGTGAAGAGAGACATTTTTGTTCAGCAAGAATGACAAGATACAAATTTCAGAGTATCTGAGCAGTCAGCATCAAGTATTCGGTGGCAGGGACGAAAATGTGGAGAACAAGTGGGAAAAAATTCAAAGGGATCGTACAATATGCCCTAGACAAGAATATTGCGAGTAACGTCTTAAGGGATGGGATTGACTCACCATGGTTTAATAGTTGTACTAGAAAACTGCTACATAAATAAAGAGAACTTCACATCACTCTGTCAGGGCATACATAGGAAAAGAAATCCACTACTGCACAGCTACACTGTTGAAGACAAACGGCTGGAGACAGCGTCTGCCGTAAAATATGTAGGCGTAACTACCGAGAGCGATCTTAAGTCGAATGACAACACAAAACACACGATGGGAAAAGCAGAGACCAGACTCAGATTCATCGAAAGAATCACTAAATCTTTCATCACGAAAGAAATGGCTTATAAGGTGCTGGTTCGATCGATTCTTGAGTATCGTTGGCCTACGTTGGATCTCTAAAAGGTAGGACTGATAGAAGAGAGAGACTTTCAACGAAGAGCGGCGCCTTTCGTCACGGGATCGTTCGGACTGCACGAGAGCATTACCGAGCTACTCAACAAACTGTACTGGCTGTCGCTACAAGAGAGGCGTTGTGTACCACAAAGAGATCTACTACAAAAATTTTGAAAGAGCACCATCCGGGATAAGTCGGACGATATATTACTTCCCCTCACATACGTCTTGAGTAATGACTACGAGGAGAAAATTCGAGAAATTAGAGCCAATACAGAGGGTTACCGATGACCATTCTTCCCACGCGCTATTCACAAGTGTAACACTGTTAGAGTGTTCAGTTAGTGGTTCAAATGTACCCTCCGCCACCCAAGATTAGGTGGCTCGCGGAGTAAGATGTAGATGTTGAGAACCAAAGCAAGGAACGTGAAGGAGCGCATTTTTCGTATGTGGTTTTGTTTCTTTCGGCTTTGATTAACAAAGGAATTGTTGAAAACAACGTGACTTGGATTTTCCAACGTTTTCAGTTTTTCCATGAAAAACCGGGCAGTGTGACTATGACTTGCACTCATAGGGTTCCATACACAATTACGTATACGGAGAATAATAATTTCGTGTGACTCAGTGACCTCGTGAAACTCGTTCTCGCCAATTGGGCAACTTGAGTGTCCTCACCAACACTAGTTACCAAACATGGGAAAGGGAGCATACAGATTAATATGGATGCCAAACGACGTGTTGCTTCTGGTGACTCCCCTGAAGGCTACATTAAAACAAATACTGAAAAATCCATGGTCCCATCGAGATTCTATCCCGCGACCTTCAGTTTCCAAGGACGCACTTTAGGTAGACCAGTCACAACACATATGTAAATAGTTGGTACATAGGTTCTAATAAATGAATTTGGGAGTATTAAAGTATGTGACATATATATCTTTTGACAGCATTGACACAGAACTTTGAAATATTTACACCGCCAAGGAAGCATAAACCAGACTATTATATGACATCAGTTTGATACTTCTACTCGTGCCTGAGAAGAAGAGCTCTTAACGGACAGACAGACGGGCGGATAACAAATGGCAAAGACAATTATTTTTATATGATATAATTACAGACAAACAATTTTCAACTTTTCACCTTTACTTGTACTGTGGAACCTGTAGCTTCTTATGAGTGAGTTTGCTAATATGAAAACTTGTGTCATAAATGACCGTTTCTTTTTGTTACGTTGCCGCGAAGTGTTCGTGGACCTTAGTATATAACATTAATTTAAAGTATTATAAGGGTTCCATTTTTACCGACAGAGGTTTTTGAACCATCAGTATTCTGACTGGACAAATGGAGTCCGCCACGAATGCCTCTCCAGTGCGAACCTCTTCGTCAGTTGCAGCCTACGCCCTCAGTTATTCGCTGGATGTACTCCTGCCTCTCTTTTCCTGTACAGTGTTTACCCTCTACAGTTCCCATTAGTACCATCGCAGTTGTTTTCTGATGTCTTAATAGATGTCCTATAATCCTACCCCTTCCTCTTGTCGGTGTTTTCTATATCCTTTCCTCTACGATTCAGCGGAGAACCTCCATATTCCTTACCGTATAAGGCCACCTAATTTCCAACATTCGTCAGTAGCACTCCATCTCAAATGCTTCGATTCTCCTCTGTTCCGGTTTTACCACAGTCATTATTTCAGTATTATACAATTGTGTGCTGCAAACGTACACTCTCAGAAATTTATTCCTCAGCTTGTGGGCTATGTCTGATACTAAGAAATTTCTCTTGGTCGGAAATGCCCTTTTTGCCGTTGCTATTAGGCTTTTTATGTCCTTGTTGCTCCGTCAGTCATGGGTAATTTTGTTACTTAAGTAGCAGAATTCCTTAATTTCATCTACTTCGTGACCACCAATCCTCATTTTATATTTCTCGTTGTCCATATTTCTGCTGGTTCTCATTGTTTTCGTCTTTCACCTTTCTACTTTCAGTCCATATTCTGTACTACTTAGGGCGATCATTTCTTTCAGCAGACCCTGTAATTCTTATTCACTTTCACTGAGGATAGCAATGTCATCTGCGATTATTATGGTTGATATCTTTCCAACTTTAACATTAAATCCACTCCTGTACCTTCATTTTATTTCTTTGGTTCTTGTACATATTGTACATTATCCGTTTTCCCTTTTTCTTAGCCATACTTTGGTCAGAAATTCGAAAATTTTGCACCGTTTGACACTGTCGAACGCTTTTTCCAGATCTACAAATCCCACGAACGTGTTTCGATTTTCTTTAGTCCTGCTTCCATCATCAACCGATGCGCCATAATTGCCTCTTTGATGCCTTCACCTGTCCTAAAATTAAACTGATCATGTAACACATCCCTATTTTCTTCTTTTCAGCAGCTTGCACACATGAGATGTTGAGCTGATTGTGCCGTAATTCGCCTACTTTTTGCTCTTGCAGATCCTCGGAATGATGTGCGTGATGTTTCTCCGAAAATCAGACGGTGTATCACCAGACTCGTACATTCTATACACCAACTTGCATAGTTATTATATCATTTCCTCCAATGATTTTAGAAATTCTGAGGAATGTTATCTAGCCCCTCTGCCTTATGCAGTCTGAAGACCTCCAATGTTCTTTTCAGTGCTGATTCCAACCCTGGATCCCCTGTCTCTTCTATATCGACTCCTGTTTCTTCTTCTATCAAGTCATCATTCAACTCTTCCCCATCACTGAGGCCCTGAATGTGTTTACACCGATCCGCTCTCTCATTTGAATATAACAGTGGAATTCCCATTGTAATATTGATGTTACAGCGTTTGCTTTTAATTTCAGCGAAGGGTAGTCTGACTTTTCTATATGCTCAGACAGTCCATTTAACCATCAAGTCTTTTTTTTATTTCTTCAGATTTTTCATGTGCCGATTTCAACTGAGCTTCCCTGAACTTCCTGTTTATTTCATTCCTAAGTGAATTATATTTCCGTATTCATGAATTTCCCTGAACATTCTTGTAATTCCGTCTTTCACCAACCAGCTGAGGTATTTTCTCTGTTTCACCTGGTTGCTTCGCAGTGACATTCTTTGTACATTCGTCTTCTCTCCACCTTTTGCAACTGCCTTTTCTAGAGATGTCCATTCTTTTTTAACTGAACTGCTTGCTGAGCTATTCCTTATAACTGTTTTTTTCTGTAGCGTCAGAGAATGTCGAGCATCTCTCTTCATTACTTATTACTTCCGTATCTCACTTCTTTACGCGCTAATTCTTCCTAACGCGTTTCTTAAACTTCAACCTACACTTGATCACTACTGAATTATGATCTGAGTCTGTACCGCTGACGGGTGCACCTTACAAACCAGTATCTAAATGGTTCAAATGGCTCTGAGCACTATGGGACTTAACATCTATGGTCATCAGTCCCCTAGATCTTAGAACTACTTAAACCTAACTAACCTAAGGACAGCACACAACACCCAGTTATCACGAGGCAGAGAAAACCTCTGACCCCGCCGGGAATCGAACCCGGGGTACCCAGGCGTGGGAAGCGAGAACGCTACCGCACGACCACGAGCTGCGGACAAAAACCAGTATCTGATTGCACAATTTCTGTATCAACATGGCGTAGTCTAACTGAAATCTTCCAGTATCACCCGGCCTTTTCCAAGTATACCTCCCCCTCTTGTGATTCTTGAAGAGAGTGTTAGCTGTTACTAGCTAAAATTTATCACAGAACTCAGTTATTCTCCTCTCTCATTCCCAAAACCAAGCCCATATTCTACAGTAACCTTTGTTTCTGTTCCTTCGCCCTACAACCACATTCCAGTTCCCCATGACTATTAGACTTTCAACTCCCTTTACGTACTGAATTACCCGTTCAGTAACCTCACGTACTTTCTCTATCGCTAAATATTCGGCTTGCGATGTCAGCATGAATAGCTGAACCATCGTTGTCATTGCTGGTTTACTGTCGATTCTGATGAGAGCCACCCTATCACCAAACTGGTCACAGCAACTCACTTTCTGTCCTACCTTTCTATTCGTAATAATCGTACTCGGAATACTTATCTCCTCTCCACTTCGTGTCACTGACCCCACTGTATCTAGATGGACCCCTTGCATTTCCCTTTTCAGAGTTTGTAGCTTCCCTTCCACGTTCAAACTTCTGGCATTCCACTCACGACTTGTGGAACGTTACCCTTTCGTTGGTTATTCGATCTGTTTCTCATAGTCACCTCCCTCTCTGCGGTTTCCTCGGCAGCTAATGGAGATATCATCTTGACAATTTTTCAGTTTCAGGCCACATTTTATGTATTTAATGCAGTGGTCCCCATTGCCTCCTGCACCCTCATGCCATTGATAATTGCTGAGTCTTCATCTTTAGGGGAAATTTCCCACCACAGGGGCAAGAGTGTGCCCTGTACCCCTGTTTGCTCTTCCGCCCTCTTTGAGAAGACAGTTGCCTGGATGAGGGTGACTTCTTATATCAAAAATCTTCGCCGTCATTGTTGATGACTTTTATTCAAAACTTAACCGTGGTGGCATTCGAACCCGGGACAGAGGACGTTCTGATTATTGATCAAGGACGCTGACTCCACATTACGGGTGTGAGCTCCCAACTGAGGTAAGGTACCAAAAAAAAAAAAAAATGGTTATATGTATGTCCTTTAGTTCATCGCGATGTTACGTTGACCGCAGTAAATGAATAACCGGGCTAAGCAGTGATGAGCATTAGCCAAAAATTTGGTACAAGCTCTCAGTGGAGGAGAGGGTTCGGTGGGGTTCTAGAATATGTGCCGCAGGCGGCAGATATTCCCACTGTTTAACTGGGCGAATGATAACTCATCTAATAGACCACATGTAGCTTGGAGTCATTACGAAAAAGACAAGACAATCAAGATAATTGGAACCTGCTGGAGCATACGATTACATATGAGCATAGGTCACAAACATCCACGGAGTACGATTCAATTTGAAAGAGTTTAAGGCTGATGCGGATGTAGTTTTTCCCAGATAGAAGGAGAACTAACGCGTAACAGTTTTAAGGAGTTTAATGCGACTGACAACTGCCGATAAAGTTTGTCTGTTAAGATGTAGATACCGATTAAGAAGGAAGTGCAGTAATTAACCGCTGGACCTGCGCGCTGAAGCAGCTCCTCGGACCAGTTGGAGCCCAGTCGGGCTGGCTCCGCTGGGCGTGGACCACCCAAAGCTCGGGCGTTGTACGCAGGCCTGGGCGCTCTATAATTCAGCCACTCCTCGGATTGCATCTGTGATGTAAAGCAGCGGCCGCCGGCGAATCCCCGAGGCTTGCTCGACGCTCTCCATTAGGAAGATTGTCCGCGGTAGGCGTGACGAGTGCGCTGCCCGCATCGGGCACAATGACGTACTACCGAGCGACAACGAGCGCCACGTGCAACAAAAGCCACGGTACACACTGCACGTGTCGGAAATGTCGGGGTGCAAGCGATACAGCAAGTAGACGAAGGTCAAACTAAAGGCATTCCAAAACATGTAGTGAAAAACCTAACAAAGAGGTAAACAATATAACCAGGAGGGAGAGAGAGAGAGAGAGAGAGAGAGAGAGAGAGAGAGAGAGAGAGAGAGAGAGAGAGAGAGAAAAAAGGAAGGGGGAGGGGAAGAGGGAAGAAAATTTATTCGCAAAATACTTCGATAACATTAAAAAGTTAATTTTAAACGACATACAATAATGAGGAATGCTGTCAAAAGGAAAACAGTGGTGTACAAGCAACAGTTCGAAAGAAATTGAGAAACTCTACATCTTTACCCTTACAATGTGATAAAATTTGGTGATAATTGTTACGGAGTGATTTCAGCACGATTATTTCTCTTTGTTAAGGGGGCAACCCATCGCTGTTCGTGTGTGTTCATCACCCTCGCTAAACAGTTTCTTATTTTCCGCATTAGGTGCAACACTAGGTCCCATTCAGTCTGCAAAGTACAGTGGACGTGTAGCACACAAGGAGCGCCTTCTGTGAAAGATTTTTCTATCTGTCGCATAGGTAGGTATAAGGCAATTGAGACACTAAGGCTCATAAATACAACTGAGACAGTGTCATGTTTACAAGTGAAACGTTTGCAACATAGACTGTTTTTCATTATAAGCAGTAAAGAGAAATAAGAACAAAACGTCCCACCAACTAAGATTAAATTAATATCAGCTCCCACTCCCATGCAGAGCGAAAGTTTCATTCTAGAGACGTCCCCCAGGCTGTGGCTAAGCCATGTCTCCGGAATATCCTTTCTCCCAGGAGTGGTAGTTCTGCAAGGTCTGAAGGAGAGCTTCTTTGAAGTTTGGAAGATAGGAGGTGATATACTGGCGCAATTGAAGCTGTGAGGACTGGTCGTGAATCATGTTTGGATAGCTCAGATGGTAGACAGCTGGCCCGCGAAAGGCAAAGGTCCCGAGTTCGATTGTCGGTTCGGCACACGGTTTTAATCTGCCAGGAAGTCTCATATCAGCGCACACTCCGCTGCAGAGTGGAAGATTCATTAATATTAAACTGTACTACAACAGAGGAATTTGCTTCGGACTTCATGCTTCTTAATGTTACAAATATCTCATTATTAGACGTAAATGGAGAGAGCACTAAAAATATTAATCTGTTGAAAAAGATATACGATGGCGAAATTGTTGTGTTTCTCAAATTCATTGCATGAACAAGGAAAATACTATGAAAATACGTACTATGTCATTACATGCCAAAACAAGGTAATAAACATGAAGAAAGTTTACAAATAAAAGCTGATTTCTATGAACGCTCTTGAGAGAATAGGACTGACGTGAAATCATTTGATGTTTACACGACAGGACTGTCACATGGGTAGCTGTATTAAGAATGGAACATTTTAGAAATTGCACTAGGTGTACCAATTGTACAATTCATGGTAGAATGCCTTTTTTTGACCCAAAGATGGTCAGATTCCTGACCGAAATTGAGCATCTTTAGTCAAAATAATGATGCACAGCTGTGTACTACATTATGCAATTTTTTATCTTTATCGGAGCTATCCAGGATAATGTACACAAAATATTTCACTTAATTCGTTTTAACAAATCTATTAAGTATAAAGGCATAGAAGGCGTAGAGGCCCTTTTCTTATTCAGTGAATAATTTCGAAAGTATCTATAATGGTGTCGGTATGGATGGACGAGTAGTCGCTGTTGGAATGAAGACAGTCAAATGGTGTCGTAGTTCTGTATTCGCCCATAAAGAGACATAGTACAACAAGCCAACAGTAATTGGACGACGGGCAACGACCGTTCAATCCTGGGCGCAGTCACACCGGTTCGGACGCGCCACTGTAAGCGCTCTCGAAGACAATCCGCTGGTGTGCGGTATTGGTTCTCAGAAAATTCCAGCAGTCATCCGTTGTGGTATCTGGATGGTCTAGCAGCGTACATGCTTAGGATGACCAGGGCGAGGCACCTCGGTGGCTTAACCAGCGGAAGATGCCGATGTTGCCCAGGTTTATTTACCTTCGACCCGTAGGCGGACAGCAGCGCTGTGTTTCGTGCACCACAGCGGTACGGAGCTGGGTGTACCTCGGTTCGTACCGTGTACCAAGAGGCATGGAAGGATCCCCAGAAGGCAGTCTCTTAGAGACGGAGGCAGAGAGGAAACGGCCCGAAGGCTTGACTGTCAGAGATGTTCACATCCCAGCTGTGAAGATAATACACTGTTCAGTCACATAAGTGTGACCTCCTGTCAAAAGCTTGAATAACTCCATTTGGAGCGTGAACCGCTGGGAGACATGCTGTAAGAGTGTCAAATGGCGTTCTGAGGGTACTGAGAGGGATGTGGACCGTGCCATGGCCAACTGCGCAATGTTTCTCGGTTGACGATTCATAGCGTGAACAGTCCGATCGAAATGGTCGCACAGATTCTCGAATATGTTTAAATCCGGGGAATCTGGTGACCGGGGGAGTACGATGAACTCACGCACATGCACTGCGACCTCCGTGGCACCGCGTCCGCAGCTCGTGGTCAGTAACTAGCGTTGGTACCACCTCAGGATCAGGTGGTTCCGGGTTCGACTGCGGCAGGGTTGGAGCTTTTCTCCTCCCGGGGACTGGGTGTTTGTGTTCTGGTCATCATTTCATTATCATTCACCGAAGTGGCCAGATTGGACTGAGTAAATATCGGTAATTTGTACGGGCGCTGATAACCATGCAGTTGAGTGACACACAAACCAAACATCATCATCATCATCATCATCATCATTATCAGTGTCTCCGACTCTCTGTCCTGCTAGTAATACCGTTGTACCGATGAGAAACGAACTAGATGTAGGGGATGGATGTGTACTTGTGTTGATTCATTATGCCTTTCAGAATGACGAGATTACCCCATGCAATACCATAAAAACATTCCGCAGACAATAACACTCCCTTTTCCTGAGCTGGACCCTTCCGATGATGGTTGCAGGACGTTTCAGTCCGTATAGGCCAACGGTCATTTGTCGCCGGGAAAAAAAAAAAAAAACCTGCCACCACTGAATGGGCGTCCAACGCTGTTAGCGGCATGGAAATTCCAGCCTTCGACTCCAAAGAACGGCAGTCAGCATTGGTGCATGAAACAGGCTCCTGCTGCGGAGGTCGATACCCAGCAACATTCGCTGAACGGTCGTTGAGGAGACACAGTTAGTGGGACCTTGTTTCGTCCTGGGGGTCAGTTGCTAAACGGTTGCACGTCTATTCGCGAGGACACATGTCGGCAGCCTTCGGTGCACCACTGTTGCCTCGGTGCAAGTTTTGGATAGCGCAGTTTTGTCATGCACCGTCTAATGTAAACAGACGGCACGCGAACAGTATACACATTTAGAAATTTGGGAAACGTCCCGTCCTCCACCTAAAGCCAATGAGCATAACGATTTGGACGTCAGATAAATCACTCCGTTTCCATATTACGACGAGTGCACTGCTTTCCTCGTCTCCGGACACGCTTTATACATCCTTTGGTTCTATTGTTGCGATTTGCTGTCTGGGAGCGGTTACTATGCGCTGGCGTCGATCTTGGGCAGTGGTCACATGAAACTTGGAACTACTTTAATATACTAATCGAAACTAAAAATTTACATTGGTACCAATTGTAAGCTTCCGGCACACGTGGGAGCTAGTAGCAGCTTCCCTGGTGCAGTTCGCTTCCTGTTTCGCTAGCCACTGTACGTCCAGTCGGGATGGATATAACAAAGCATCAGAAGGCGGTGTCCATTCTCCATTTCAACAACTGTAATTTAGTCACACAACACAATACTAGCGACTTTTATAGACAGTAAGACACTGCAGCTGTTACAGTCGATCACATTTGACGATGGTAAAACATTTTGTACTCTCCAGTTATTAACGTAAGCGGAAATCCATACGTCACCTCGTGTACGCGTTCAAAATGTATTTAACTGCATGCAGTTCACGTTCCACATTCTTCATGGGCCAGTCTGTAATTAATGTATTAACGGCACTACATGTTGTATTCGCCTCCCTAACGGCTTGTCACCGAGCGAGGTGGCGCAGTGGTTAGACAGTGGACTCGCATTCGGGAGGACGACGGTTCAATCCCGAGTCCGGCCATCCTGATTTAGGTTTTCCTTGATTTCCCTGAATCGCTCCAGGCAATTGCCGGGATGGTTCCTTTCAAAAGGCACGGCCGACTTCCTTCCCCGTCCTT
Source organism: Schistocerca serialis cubense (assembly GCF_023864345.2). NCBI lineage: Eukaryota > Metazoa > Arthropoda > Insecta > Orthoptera > Acrididae > Schistocerca > Schistocerca serialis. The sequence goes on along the minus strand of NC_064642.1, from coordinate 486,540,996 downwards.
CCCTAATCCGATGAGACCGATGACCCCGCTGTCAGGTCTCCTTCCCCAAAACCGACCGACGGCTTGTCAACTGGCGGCTGGGACTTAATTAGGTAACATTAGATGACCGATATTTTTTAAAGAAAAATTGATTTTGATAATGGCAACTGAAGTTCAAAGTTTGATGTTTTTCTCAATAGACATCGGCAAAAGCAAACGTACTGTTACTTATCCCAGTACGGAAGTTTGGCGAAAAATCGCCTTGAATCCTGTTTCAGATGAAAATATATAGTACATAATGCCTTCAGAATAAAAGTTTTGTAGGTAATTTAAGTGAGAGGGGAACTACATGGGATGTTAATCAGTTTAATTACTTAAATTAAACTGTAATGCGGTTATTAAAATCACTCGTTCCAAACAACTAGATGTAAACTTTTGTCTTGATGACCAAACCAATGCTCCGTGCTATACATTTGTCAGCATAGATCGGAAGGTAAGCAGACCGACATACAGTAAAGTAGTAACCAGTGTCACAAAAAACTTAGGATTAAGTTGTAATCAACTCAAGAATATAAATATTACTGTCATTTAAAGTTTTTCAAGAATCCACTAAACTGTTTCATGATGCACTCCACATCAACGTCTATATTGTACAAACTACGCAGACATGAATGAGTGTACTTCCCGTTATACCATTTACTGGGGACTACAGAGCGAGGGACGAATGATCGCTTCAGTGACATTGTTCTCGGCGTTATTAACCTACGCGTAACTTCTCGATCCATAAGCGAGAAATACTTATGGACATGGAGTATACTTCTACATTCCTTAATTAAACCAGGTTCCTCACATTTTTTAAGCAGCCCTTAGTTTGCGTCTATCTTCAAGCGTCTATCGGTTCCACTTTTACAGCATTTCCGTGACGCTCTTTCCCGGGTTAAAGAAATCTGTGGCTATCGATGTATGCTCATTCGTGTATGTTCACTGTTTCCTGTTAGTCCTACTTGTTGCAGGTTCCATACACTTGCATAATAATCTAAGATACGTCGAAAGAAGTGCTTGTAGGCAATATTCTTTGTAGACTGATTGTATATTCCAAGTATACTACCAATGTAGCGAAATCTGCCCCCTGCTTTATCTACTATCGAGCCAATGTCATCATCCCATTTTATATCCCTGCAATACGTTACACCCACATATTTCTAGAGTTAACTGATTCAGTTCTGACTCACAGACATTGTAGAGATAGAACGTTACGGTTTCTCGTTTCCTGTAGTGGAGTGTCTCGGCCAGTGTAATAATTTCTAAAAAAAATTTCAGTTTTGTATGTTAGTTGGATAAGATCTTAGACCAGCAATTTCGAGAGTTCTTAAATTTGAAACAAACGTGTACCACCGAACGGAATTCGTTTACAACAAGTAGCTGTTTCAGTGAAAGTGTCTATCATTATCTAGTGAATATTCCTACAATTTGTACTGAATTTTTCGTTGACATTTTTGTTGCGGATTTTACATACATCTGATATCTACTTGTGTTTCTCTGCAAATTTACTCAGTACGACGTCCGACTGTAGATTCGTTAATAGTGATCTCGATGCAACTTCAGTACTGAATGGGTTGGCTGCAGCAACTATTCAGTTGCAAAGTAGTTTGACTGCTGTTAAGCAAATGAAATTTTCAAAAGCTTTCCCGAAATATGTATGAGATACCCAAACACTCGTGAGCTAAACGTACAGCAGGAAAGGATTCTGCTTGGAAGAAGAAGAATAAACTGAATGCCTCCTACATTGTAAAAGACGTTTCTATGGCATGTCTACGTGCTCTTAAATGACTACTCCAAATTTAAACCTCGGCGTTTTATACCACCTAACTTTGTCTCCAAAACACGAAGCACTATGTCACATTTCACTTGAAATACGGTACTCTCTTTCCCAGTAATACCCGTTTCGTCGCTTCTAGACTACTTGCACTGGTTACAGGATCTTTGACAAGTGAAATCACCCTAGCAACTGGCTGTAATAAATCTGAGCGATAATGTTCACGTAGCTGTTTATAAAAAGATGATAATCGGTTTCATTCGCTTCTCAAACTGAGGCATGATGCATACAAGGGATCGTCTATTTCATCTTATTTGCTCGAAAGATGAAGAACTTCATTTCCCCCTAGGCTTCATTCATTTAAACAAATGACCTTGCCGCAGTGGTAACGTCGATTCCCGTCAGATCACCGAAGTTAAGCGCTGTCGTGCTGGGCTAGTACTTGGATGGATGACCATCCGGTCTGCCGACCGCTGTTGGCAAGCGTGGTGCCCTCGTGCGGCTAACTGATGAGCTACTTGATTGAGAAGTAGCGGCTCCGGTCTCGGAAACTAACATACGGCCGGGAGAGCGGTGTGCTGACCACTTTCCCCTCCACATCCGCATCCTGTGACACCTGTGGGTTGAAGATGAGTTGGCGGCCGGTCGGTACCATTGGGCTGTTCAAGTGGGGTTTAGTTCATCCCTTTAAATGGCGCGGGGGATCTGGCTAACAGTGAAGTAATGCATTATAGATTTTGCTCCTTAAATATGCAGATTAATTAAGGGAATCAACGTGACCTCTGGAGATCTTAATCATCCGATTCTTCCGTATTCTGCTCACATAATCCGAAGATATAGGGTAGCAGCGAGTTTTACATTCGAGAGAATGATACCACTGTCTTAGGAACCAGTACTTTTATTTGCGGTTTTAATAGTCTCTTGCGGCTGAAGCGGTGATGGAATGTACTCAAGAAAATTTCTTGAATTTAGAGCTATAACTATAGCTACAGCTATGAATTGCACGCATATTCCATAAAAGCATCTACAACAATTACCCACGACTGTTAAAATACTTACATGTACAAACTGCCTGTGGCTTCTGTCTTAAGTTCTTCGACCGGTGGGTAAAGTTTTGACAATGCCAATCACTAGCGCTGGCGAAACGTCAGAGAATTCATGAAACAAACGTCATACCTAAGAACCCGACACAGAATCCAAAAGGCAGGCTGTCAACAAGCGGCCACGGAAGCGTTAACAGTTTTGTAATTACATATTCTATGTATATTTAGCTATATTCATACATATGCAACTGCTTTGAAGAACGCAAAATATCTCCAATAAAAGTTCAAGCAGAATAAATAGAAGCAAAATTATGATTTCTGAGACTACATTGAAGTCTTTTAACGAACATCATGCAAAATTCTGTGACCTCAAAGAATCTCCAAGGTTATGGCATTACTGTGTTTCAGTATTTTGCTCAGCGCAGACACTTGTATATGGACCAGTTAAACTTGGTACAATGTGAATAATTAGTACCTAAAATAAACAACGCTCCTTCATCCCATTTTGAATACAAAAGATCGCACACAGTGAATATACATAAAAACCGAAGGAAAGCTGATGTATCTCACTTGAGATAAATGACACACACATTAAAATACCTGTGCAGTTATCACTCACTTCATACGCAGCAATTAAAAACATTATTCCATACGATATTTAATCTTTTACGACATCATGATTGTTGTTCAAGGCAGTTTTCTATTTATCGCTACAGGTAAATGGACACATCTCCATTCAAAACAGACCGTCAACAAACTAAGAAACGGTTTTGGGCTCAAAAACGTCTCCTGCGCATTTGTGTCTGTACGGATGCTAGGTAAAATTTCGCAATATCGCCTATACTCGCAGTCTGTATTCAATCTTACAGCACCCTACACGAAAACAGTTGCGCAAGAATGAGAAAAGTAGAAATGAGGAAGAGGAAATGTTCGCAGTCATTGAATGTCGCTACCGAAGTTACTCGACGAACAGAAATCAGGCGGTCTGCAAAGAATGAATGCCTAAACAGCCGAATAAGGCCGCCGCTGCTAAGATGGCCATCCCGAGTTCCAAAGCGTGCAGTCAGCAGATGTAAACACGGTGCTGAAGACGGAAATTGCTGATGTCAATATGAAAGGCGCTTGCAACCTGACGTTATGTTATGTTAACCAGGGACCTAGAAACGACGTAGAGGCTCCATCCCCGCCGCAGCCTCAGTGGTCCGCAACCCCACGACGACTACCGCAGTCCACTTCACCCCTCCGTCTCCCCACACCGAACACAGGGTTATTGTGCGGTTCGGCCCCCGGTGGACCCCCCAGGGAACGTCTCACACCAGACGAGTGTAACCCCTATGTATGCGTGGTAGAATAATAGTGGTCTACGCGTACGTAGAGAACTAGTTTGCACAGCAATCGCCGACATAGTGTAGCTGAGGCGGAATAAGGGGAACCAGCCCGCAGAACCAGACTGGCCGGCTCACCAGACCTCTACACAAATCCGCCAGGCGGATTCGTGCCGGGGACCAGGCGCTCCTTCCCCCCCCCCCCTCCCCCCCCCCCCCGGAAAACCGTGCGTTACACCGCACGGCCAACCGGGTGGGCACAACCTGACGTTAGAGCCGTCTCTTGGAAGACACCCCAGAACGCGCCGCTCCCCTTAAAATGACTTCCAAGCGACGCCAACGGCACCATGTGACCTGTCTATACATAAGGTCGCACAGACTCCACTATAAGAATCGAAGATTTACCCTCCCACACCATGAACCATGGACCATGCCATTGGTTGGGAGGCTTGCGTGCCTCAACGATACAGATAGCCGTACCGTAGGTTCAACCACAACGGAAGGATATCTGTTGAGAGGCCAGACAAACGTGTGGTTCCTGAAGAGGGGCAGCAGCCTTTTCAGTAGCTGCAGGGGCAACAGTCTGGATGATTGACTGATCTGGCACTATAACACTGAACAAAACGGCCTTGCTGTTGTAATACAGCGAACGGCTGAAAGCGAGGGGAAACTACAGCCGTAATTTTTCCGAGGGCATGCAGCTTTACTGTTTGATTAAATGACGATGGCGTCCTCTTGGGTAAAATATTCCGGAGGTAAAATAGTCCCCCATTCGGATCTCCAGGAGGGGACTACTCAAGAGAATGTCGTTATCAGGAGAAAGAAAACTGGCGTTCTACGGGTCGGAGCGTGGAATGTCAGATCCCTTAATCCGCCAGGTGGGTTAGAAAATTTAAAAAAGGAAATGGATAGGTTAAAGTTAGATATAGTGGGAATTAGTGAAGTTCGGTGGCAGGAGGAACAAGACTTATGGTCAGGTGAATAGAGGGTTATAAATACAAAATCAAATTGAGGTAATGCAGGATTAGGTTTAATAATGAATAAAAAAAAATAGGAGTGCGGGTAAGCTACTACAAACAGCATAGTGAACGCATTATTGTGGCCAAGATAGACACGAAGCCCAAACCGACTACAGTAGTACAAGTTTATACGCCAACTAGCTCTGCAGATGATGAAGAAATTGATGAAATGTAAGATGAGATAAAAGAAATTATTCAGGTAGTGAAGGGAGACGAAAATTTAATAGCCATGGGTGACTGGAATTCAACAGTAGAAAAAGGAAGAGAAGAAACGTAGTTGGTGAATATGGGGTAAGGCTAAGAAATGAAAGAGGAAGCCGCCTAATAGAATTTTGCACAGAGCATAACTTAATCATAGCTAACACTTGGTTCACGAATCATGAAAGAAGTTTCTATACATGGAAGAACCCTGGAGATACTTAAAGGTTTCAGATAGATTTAGGAACCAGATTTTAAAATGTAAGACATTTCCAGGGGCAGATGTTGACTATGACCACAATCTATTGGTTATGAACTGTAGATTAAAACTGAGGAAACTGCAAAGAGGTCGGAATTTAAGGAGCTGGAACCTGGATAAACTGAAAGAACCAGAGGTTGTACAGAGTTTCAGGGAGAGCATAAGGGAAAAATTGACAGGAATGGGGGAAAGAAATACAGTAGAAGAAGAATGGGTAGCTTTGAGAGATGAAACAGTGAAGGCAGCAGAGGATCAAGTAAGTAAAACAGACGAGGGCTAGTAGAAATCCTTGGGTAACAGAAGAGACACTGAATGTAATTGACGAAAGGAGAAAATACAAAAATGCAGTAAGTGAAGCAGGCAAAAAGGAATACAAACGCCTCAAAAATGGGATCGACAGGAAGTGCAAAATGGCTGAGCAGGTATGGCTAGAGGACAAATGTAAGGATGTAGAGGCTTATCTCATGAGGGGTAAGTTAGGTACTGCCGACAGGAAAATTAAAGAGACCTTTGGAGAAAATTGAACCACTTGCATGAATATCAAGAGCTCAGACGGAAACCCAGTTCTAGGCAAAGAAAGAAAAGCAGAAATGTGGAAGGAGTATATAGAGGGTCTATACAAGGGCCATGTTCTTGAGGACAATATTATGGAAATGGCAGAGGAGGTAGATGAAGATGAAATGGGAGATATGATACTGCATGAAAAGTTTCACAGAACACTGAAGGACGTAAGTCGAAACAAGGCCCCAGGTGCAGACTACATTCCATTAGAACTACTGACAGCCTTAGGAGAGCCAGTCCTGACAAAACTCTACCATCTGGTGAGCAACATGTATGAGACAGGCGAAATACCCTCAGACTTCAAGAAGAATATAATAATTCTAATTCCAAAGAAAGCAGGTGTTGACAGATGTGAAAATTACCGAACGATTAGTTTAATAAGTCACAGCTGCAAAATACTAACGCGAATTCTTTATAGACGAATGGAAAAACTGGTACTAGCCCACCTCGGGGAACATCTGTTTCGATTCCATAGAAATGTTGCAACATGTGAGGCAATACTGATGCTACGACCCATCCAGAAGAAAGATTACGGAAAGGCAAACCCACGTTTCTAGCATTTGTAGAGAAAGCTTTTGACAATGTTGACTGGAATACTGTCTTCCCAATTCTGAAGGTCCCAGGGGTAAAATACAGGGAGGGAAAGGCTATTTACAATTTGTACAGAAATCAGATGGTAGTTATTAGAGTCGAGGTACATGAAAGGGAAGCAGTGGTTGGGAAGGGAGTGTGACAGGGTTGTAGCCTCTCCCCGATGCTATTCAATCTGTATATTGAGCAAGCAGTAAAGGAAACAAAAAAAATTCGGAGTAGAAATCAAAATCCATGGAGAGGAAATAAAAACTTTGAGGTTCGCCGATGACATTGTAATTCTTTTAGAGACAGCAAAGGACCTGGAAGAGCAGTTGAACGGAATAGACAGTGTCTTGAAAGGAGGGTATAAGATGAACATCAACAAAAGCAAAACGAGGATAATGGAATATAGTCGAATTAAGTTTGGTGATGCTAAGGGAATTAGGAAATGAGACACTTAAAGTAGTAAAGGAGTTTGCTATTTGGGGAGTGTGGTATGCATACTGTAAGACCTTCAGATCACACACCATCAGATTATTTGACTTGTCACTCTAACGAAGTAGGCGAGTATCAGCAATATGTCTCGTGGTCTTATCGTGGTGTGTTTTTTCTTCTGCCATTAGGTCAGACGATAGAAATGCCACTGGCATGCTGAGAGGAGCAGATTGATGGTGACCAACTTTAAACAGAACTTGATTAATTTTCACACACATTTATTAAAATAATAACAAGCATAAAAATTACTTAACTTGGTGCTGGATGCTATTTACAATTGGCAATCTGAAGTTTCTTTGGTATTGGTACGTTAATCTTATTCTCATATATATCTCTGATACTTGAAAAGGTGTCTATACATTGGTCATCATGGCTATGTACAGGAATATGGTAATCTTATTAGGCGCAGACTGAAACTTGACTATAGACTGGTACCGACTAGTGCAGACAAATGCAGACTTACTATTCAGAGGTCTGTACACTCATTATAATACCTCACGCGTTCATGTATTACCGCGCGAGTGTGATCTGCGAGGAGAAAACATTCTAAGTAAGCAGCAATTTCATTGGCTGCGTTACATGTCAATACGCGGATCGTGGAAGCAGAATTTGGTCCATCTCTATGGCAGCGCCATCTCGTAGTGCGGAGAAGGACGAGTGCTGCGCCTGCCCTGTTGTGCTTAGTGGGGCCCGCTGTAGTGGGAAAGTTGTGTACACGCAGACTACGCGTAACTATGTACACAATAGGGAGCAAAATAACTGATGATGGTCGAAGTAGAGAGGATATAAAATGTAGACTGGCAATGGCAAGGAAAGCGTTTCTGAAGAAGAGAAATTTGTTAACATCGAGTATAGATTTAAGAGTCAGGAAATCGTTTCTGAAAGTATTTGCAGCCAATGTAGCCAAGCATGGAAGTGAAACATGGACGATAAATAGTTTGGACAAGAAGAGAATATAAGCTTTCGAAATGCAGCGCTACAGAAGAATGCTGAAGATTAGATGGGTAGATCACATAACTAATGATGAGGTATTGAATAGAATTAGGGAGGAGTTTGTGGCACAACTTGATTAGAAGAAGGGATCGGTTGGTAGGAAATGTTCTGAGGCATCAAGGGATGACCAATTTAGTACTGGAGGGCAGAGTGGAGGGTAAAAGTCGTAGAGGGAGACCAAGAGATGAACACACTAAGCAGATTCAGAATGATGTAGGTTGCAGTAGGTACTGGGAGATGAAGAAGCTTGCACAGGATAGAGTAGCATGGAGAGCTGCATCAAACCAGTCTCAGGACTGAAGACCACAACAACAAAATATTGATTTACACTTGGGCTGCTATCGTAAGTGTGCAATCAACATTGTTGCGTAATATACTTACGCTTAACGGATGTTTCGAGGATACGCTTACAGATGTGACATACAGGGGTACCAATCGTAGATTGCTCTAAAATGGCTCTGAGCACTATGGGACTTAACATCTATGGTCATCAGTCCCCTAGAACTTAGAACTACTTAAACCTAACTAACCTAAGGACAGCACACAACACCCAGCCATCACGAGGCAGAGAAAATCCCTGACCCCGCCGGGAATCGAACCCGGGAACCCGGGCGTGGGAAGCGAGAACGCTACCGCAAATCGTAGATTGCAACAGACGCAGAAGCCACGCCGCTGTGGGACTAGCTTACGGGCTGGTAAGCTAGATTTAGAAGATGGAACGGGAGCTTCGCAGCGCAGGTTTTCCCTGCGTGCTACCAGCGGCAACACACAACGTTGAAGACATGGCCAGTCATAAACAAGACACAAAAATTTTGACAATACAGAACTGCAAGGCTACACACCGGCATGTAGCACACATAGATAGAAAACAAGGACGGAAACAAAAATTAGAGAACGTCAGAAAAATAAGTCAGATATTCCTGCGGAACAAAACAAAATTGTTTACAGAAGAAGTGCTTCAATGAAAACTATCAGCGGGTTAAAATCACGACACTCCTAACAACCCAAACGCAAAAGCAATGGAGGTACAAAAGATGAATTAGAACGTTGGTACACAAGAATTCCAGCTCATAAAAAGGAAGGTAAGATAATCATCAACGAATGAACGTTGCTAGTCCTGGAAGAAGAGGAGCTCAGAATACGAAAAAGTGATACCAGCAACAGATGCGGGCAACTAGAGTTCGAGAACCGGCAAAGACGGTTGACAGTCAAGAACCACTTACACGAACTGAAGTCAAATCTCAAACTGCAGTGTTTTATCACTTATCGCAACACGTCTGGCTGTGCAAGGAGAGCATTAAAGAAACTCTAATAATGTAATTCATAATGGATTCATCAACAAAGAGAGGCAGCAGTTTAAATCCTGAAGATGAGACGAATGTACAGTGATCCCTTGCCGATACAAGCGGTAACGCTACCCAAAGACACAAAATCCGGCACCCTATTCGACGTTATACATGTACAAAGCGCGAAGGTACGAGTGGATCACAGCGTCTCCTATAGAGGAAACAAGCAATGAAAACGTTCCCAGCGTTGTGCTGACACAATATACTACTGCTGGTAGTCAGCAGTTTGTGAGAACTACCAAGCGACGCCGCGGTAAAATGTGGGGGTTGGTTACGATATTTGACATATTGAAAGTGATGTACTGAGTTTCAAAAAGCAATAAAAGTCTTTAGACCATCAAAACGGTAGGGCACCTAAAGACGAAGCCAGAACAGAAAAATTAAGTAGCGCAAATAGAGGAGAAGGAAAGGTCAAAGCCTTAGCCGACGACCAACAATGGATGTGGATAAATGGCAACACAGGAGAAGAGGTTTCTCGCTTAGATCCCACTCGACTACAGATCAGGTGGAAACAGAAAAGCGAGAACTTGAGCCGTGGAATAGGAAACGGGAGAAGCCATAACAAAATTCATAACAGTTCTCACATTTCAGCACAGCGGGAAAGTACTGAACAAAATGATTGAAACTGAGAAGAAGATGGGAAAAGAGGAGGAGAAATCGACAAAACTGTGCTAGTAGTGACACAAAGGTGCTCCGCAACGATTCCGTAATCTCTTTGATGTATCACCGCCTACTTTTTTTCAACATTTTGTGAACAACTTTTTGTTACTGTTTCGGTTCACGTCATACTATTTCAACTTGCTATGCAGGAATTTCGTTGTTTGTTAAATTTATATAGGCACTTTTTGGTTTCATATTCCGCTCTTATACAGATCTAGAGATCATTTTAAGCCGCTTAGGATTAATGAAAATGTAAAGAAGGATCAGCCTTCTGCAGTCAGTCCGATGTAAATGAATTCTCGTAACATCAGCTGCAAGAATAACGGATTTTTTTGTTAAAACTCACAACTCATTTCAGTACGACTGGGAATTCCCCTGAAGAAAAGCTACAGCGGAGCAAACACAGCCCTACACTGACGCCCTGTACCCTGACTTCCTAATGTGATACGTGTAGTATACTGAAGTTTTCCAATCGTGATTCAAGCTAGATAATCATAAGCAATTTAAGTGAGATCATTCGCCTATTTATCTCAAAATCGTATTCTTCCTCAGTAAAGCACACATCTATTGTGCATTAGTTCGTGGCGTTTTTCCATTAGTTTAATAAACATAACAGGAACACAAAACAGAGACCTTAATCATCAATGATACATTCTCCTTCACTATGAACAACAGTCGGCCAACACAGGGGTCACTTTTCCATTCAGTGACTGTAGAAATCACGAAGCGAGTTAGAACCGAAGGACACGTCGAGACATCTTAGGAAAGCATTTTGAATCGCAAAGGAAGGTCGTTTGAAGTTGTTCGATAGAGAGCGGGAAAGGTGAAAATCTGAGGGCGCGAGATCGGGTGAATAAGGTTGGTCCGAAATGATTTCCCAACCCAACTTCTATACAACGTATTTTTTCAGTCTAGCATAATGCGGGCTGTTATTATCGTGGAGTAGCATCGCTTCAATCCGTCTTCCTGTTCGTTGTTCTTGCACGGCGTCTGCAAGCTGTCTGCAAGATGTCTCAGTTGTTCACAACAGTGTGAGCAGTGGTGGTTACACTTCGAGGAAGCTAATCACAGTACACCGCACGGTCCCTTTTGCACCAAATACCTAATATTATCTTTTGTGGATGCCCGCAGGTCTTTGTACTGGGAGTTGCTGCTTTGTTTGGGTTCAACCATTCATTCCTTTTGTTGATGTTGGCATTAAGATTCTATTTCTTGTCACCAGTAATGTCGCAGGATAGGAATGGTTTGTGTTAAGCAGAGATGCACATACAACCACCCGCAGATTTTTTGTGATTTTGGCTTAGGGCATGCAGTACCCACACGCTCTATTTTTGAACCTTCCCCTTTGTATGCAAATTTTTGATGACGACGGAATGATCACTGTACATACCACCTGCCAGTTCTTTTGACAGCTCTCGAGTACACTGACGTGGATTATTATTCATTATGGGCGTAAATGATCTTCATCAAACACTCCCCGAACTTGGAGTATAACTAATGTCAAAAAAATCCTTCTTAAAACTAGAAAACCATTTTCCTTTCATGATCTGTCCACTAGCATTATCCCATTACACGGCGCAGATGATTCTGTTTGCCTCCGCTGCTGTCATTCCTTTAATGAACTCAGAGGAATACATCTGAAACGTTCCGATTTCTCGCATTGGCACTCTATTTTCTGACGTTCACAGCACCAATCAGTATCTTCAGATGACAACATGACAGTAAGTTAACTCAAATGGCAACAGTTAACTACAAACAAAAGCCGACAATCGATAAATAAGCGCACAGCAACCGGAATACCAACATGAAAGACAAAAACACTACGAACGTACGCACCAACTTCACACTAACAACACTGTTCCTGTAATAGTGAGCCGGCCGCGGTGGCCGTGCGGTTCTAGGCGCTCCAGTCCGGAGCCGCGCTGCTGCTACGGTCGCAGGTTCGAATCCTGCCTCGGGCATGGATGTGTGTGATGTCCTTAGGTTAGTTAGGTTTAAGTAGTTCTAAGTTCTAGGGGACTGATGACCACAGCAGTTGAGTCCCATAGTGCTCAGAGCCATTTTTTTGTAATAGTGAGCGCAGTGTCTCGTGCTACATTTTGGAATTTCTGGTCTGAAACGACGTAGCATAAAGTAATAAGATTCAATGACTACCTAAGCCTCACATTACTTTTTGTCGCAGGCTATTGAAGATATAATTCCTGACGCAGGATTGAAGATTTGAAATCAATCGACAGCTATACTAAAATCCTTGACATCAGTACGTATTTAAATGCAGTTGCAGTGAAATCTTGATGTTCATATTCAGAAGAGCGTGCTATGCTGAGGTACGTTTGAATAGGACATTGTCTGCTGTTGGTCTCGTAACCTTTCACGTCGCAAGGTCTGAGTGACATCGCATTAGGATGGAGTGTAGAAGTCATCGCGGTAAACATTTTTTAAGAGTCAGTCATTCGACTAATGAGACAATAGCGAGGCTGTAAGGCTCATTTTCGGTTTCTTCTGTGCCAATGTAGTGACTCCCACTGGAATCTCGTCAACTGGAAAATGGAAGGGAACCCCTTGTCGAGCATTTGCCTCAAATGGTTCCCTCCCCATTGATAGGGATTCTCATTTGTCAGCAGCACGACACAGAACATCTATATACGGCAAAATCCGATGCAACTCATTTCCGAACCTATCCAGCAATTCCAAAAAACAAATCCATCCATAGCCAGTAATTCAAACAAAAACAGCATTAACCTCTTTTAAATTCCACATGTGATGCAGGAAAATTTCCAGACATACCGAAGGATGCTATTTCAGATCACCTACGTAATCGTAATGAAGACAATACAATCAAAATAGCTATTGTACTGTTGCTTGTACTATCTGCATAGGACAATCGCTAGTGCAGATTGTCGACCAAGCGTTTTCTTGGATTTTACCTACAGTTCTGAGTTCAGTGTGGATAAACGAGTTGCTGTTTTCTAATTAACTAAAACTGCCGGAGGCGATCTACTTCCCTACATAGGCTGTATCTTTGCCGTTGACAACTCGTGTAGTTCTGTTACGAAGAGTTCAAAAATGGTTCATATGGCTCTGAACACTATGGGACTTAACATCTGAGTTCATCAGTCCCCTAGAACTTAGAACAACTTAAACCTAACTAACCTAAGGACATCACACACAACCGTGCCCGAGGCAGGATTCGAACCTGCGACCGTAGCGGTCGACGGGTTCCAGACTGAAGCGCCTAGAATCGCACGGCCACACCGGCCGGCTACAAAGAGTAATGTGTTCTTCACGCATGTTGCTTACTCGAGTTCCACTTTTCTGTTTTTAGGGTTCCGTATCTCAATACGTATAAACGGAAGCATATTACGATAGCCTGTCTATCCGACAATTAAGAACCCTTTTTTTCAGGAATGGGAAGACATGTAGAGTTGAAATTTATGTGCACTTCTAAGGTCTACGGCCCCTTGGTGGTGTAAAAAATTTAAGCTTCTAAGACAGTCAAAAGATCCAGCTATTTATATTAATATTTCGAATCTAGCAAAATTACGTACAAAAACCCATAGCGTGCTTTCCGTTGACCAAGTATCATGAAATTTGTCAAGAAGTAAAACGATAAATTATCAAATGATTAATTGTAATTATAACACATGAAAACAATATTTTTCGATCTTTTCTTCATCCGTCTGGCTGTCTTTCGGTCTCTCTGACTGTCTATTAAGAACCCTTTCTTCAGGACTTCAGAAACGGTTATGTGTAACAAGTTAAAAGTTATGTCAACGGTCGCCTGTCGCTGTAAAACATCTAAGTTTTTGAGTCAAAGTAATCAAAAGATATTTTAAAATAAATACTCCGCATTGGATGTAGAGTACTTATTTATTAAAAGGCGTGACCGGATTCTCACCTCTAGAAGACGCATCCTCAGGTGTTAAAGATTCTTTATGATAGGTCATCGCCGCGAAGTACCTGCTTTAGAGCCACTCCCCGTCATTCGCGTCATGTTGTAAACGAATAGCGCGCTAAAAGCCGTAGTCCTTACTTAAAGCAAAGTGAGTAACGGAGTCGCACTTCTAGCAGGAAAGTGGCTGAGCGCCAACAGGCAAAGCATAGTGGTCAGTACAGCCTGAGGGTGCGTCCTCTATTGGCGCGTAACTGGTCGTGACTTTCAATAAAAAAAAAAAAAAAGATTCTACAGACAATGCGGAGAATTTCTTAAAAATGTGGAAGATTGGTTGCAGTTGCCCGAAATTTGAAATAACATAATCAAAAAATACGCCCATTTGTGTCAGATATTTTGATATACGCAAAATCACTCACTAAAAGCCATAGTGTACATCCCATTTAACTAAAAACAAGAAGCAAGATTTCACGGTACAAGTAACTGAAAAATTCTGAAAGTTGCTAAACTGTTGTAATACGACTTAAAAATGTGTTAAAAGCATGATAGAAAAATATCAGTGCATGCAATATATTGTAGTTGTACCCTCCATCTATTGGTAGCGTTATTGACCACTAATCAGGACGTCACAGCGCCATGGTTCGAATCACACCGTTGATTAAAGTTTAGATAGAATTCGTCAGCAATGTTGCCAAAGACTTTCGGCATAAGAAGTCACCCTCGCTCTGTCAATGGCCTTATCAAGGAGGACGGAGGAGCAGCTATAGGTTCAGGGCACTCTCTCCCTTTGGCGTGGGAAACTGCCCCTAAATGGAGGAAGAATCAGCAATGATCAACGGGCTGAGGACACAGAGTTCAATGAAAACCACTGCATTAAAGACACATAATGCGTATCCCCAGGACACACGGCCCGTAAATGTAAAAGTGTCATAATGATCTCTCCTGTGCCTAAAAATTCATCCCCCATCCGGATTTCCGGGAGAGGTTTTCCAAGGTGCAAGTGACCATGAGAAGAAGACTAAACAGAGCAACGTTCTGAGAATCAGGGCTTGGGAAGTTAGAAGTCTAAATGTGGTAGAAAAGCTCGGAAACATGAAAAGGTAAATACTAAGAATCAATCTAGATACAGTGGGGTCAGTGAGTGAAATGGACGGAAGACAAGGATTTCTGGTCAGATGAGAACCAGTTAATATCAACAGCTTCAGAAAATGGTATAACGGGAGGAGGAATCGTTATGAACAGGGAGGTAAGGCGGATAGTGTATTACTGTGAACAGTTCAGTGATAAGGTTGTTCTCGTCAGAATCGACAGCGTACCAACAACGACAACGATAATTCAAGTGTGCAAGCCGACGAGGCAAGCTGCAGATGAAGAGATAGACAAAATATATGAGAATATTGAACGGGTAATTCAATACGTAAAGGGAAACTAAAATCTCTAAAATCTGACCGTCACAAGGGACTGGAAATGCTGTTGTCGGGGAAGGAGAAGGAAAAATGGGTAGGGAGAATATGGGCTAGGTAGTACCAATAAGAGAGGAGGAAGACTAACTGAATTCTAAAATAAATTTCACGTAGTAATAGCGAACGCTTATTTAAGGAGTCACAAGAGGCAGATGTTTACTTGTAAAACGTCGGGAGATAAACGAAGATTCCTGTTACATTACATCATAGTCAGGTAGAGATTCCGAAATCAACATTGGATTGTAAGGCGCACCCAGAGACAGTGATAGACTCAGATCAAAATTTATTAATAATGAAGAGTAGGTTGAATTGTAAGAGTCTAATCATGAAGAATCAATCTTTATAAAACGGGAATACCGAAGTATTAAGGAATGAAGCGATACGCTAGAAATTCGCTGAGGTTGTAGGTTCTAATGAACAGCCCAGTGGGCAGTACAGCTGAAGACGAATGGACGTTTCTGAAAAAAAAAAAAAAAAAAAAAAAAAAACAGTCACTCAAATTGAGAAGAAAACTGCGGGTAAAAGGATGTAAATTGTGAAGAAATCATCGGTAACAGAGGAAATGCTACACTTGTTCGAGGAAAGATGTAACTAGATAAACGTTCAGGAAAATTCAGGAATCCAGAAATACAAGTCACTTAGGAATAAAATGAAAAGGAAGTTCAGAGAAAAAATGGCGAAGTGACTACAAGAAAAATTTGGAGAACTGAGAATGAAATGACTGTCGGAAGGACTGACTGACGGTATAGAGAAGTTAAAAAACCTTCGGTGAAATTAAAAGGAAGGTTGGTGTCAGCAGGAGTGCAAAGCGAATTTCACTATTAAATGGAGAAGAGAGAGAGAACAGATAGAATGAGTACAATGAAGGCCACTATGAGGGGAAAACTTGTTTGATGACGTGATAGAAGCAGAAACAGGAGTCAACAGGGAAGAGGTAGGGGACCCAGTATTACAATTCAAGTGACAACAAAACAACAATTCACGTTGATGTGTAGAATATAACAGACTTACGATATACCATGAAGATTCTAGGGAAAACGTCATCCACACAATTCCGAAGCGAGGTGGCGCAGTGGTTGTAAGGTGCTTCTTACGTGAGGAAGACACTTCTACCAGTTTCAATAAATTATTGTCTCTTACTGATATGTTCACGATAGTTAGGAAGTGCTGTAGTCCGTAGCCCGCCATGAGTCGGAGAGCATTTCCCACGCTGGCTGGCTAGGTGACGAAGCGACAATATGTCGCGTGTAGTGGGGTGGGGCTCGGCGCTGGACCGTAGCAGCAAGCGTCAAATGGCTCCGAGCACTACGGGACTTAACATCTGACGACATCAGTCGACTAGAACTTAGAATTACTTAAACCTAACTAACCTAAGGACATCACGTACATCCATGCCCGAGGCAGGATTCGAACCTGCGACCGTAGCGGTCGCGCGGTTCCAGACTGTAGCGCCTAGAACCGCTCGGCCACTCCGGCCGGCAGCAAGCGACAGCCTGGGAGATATACATGACGGAAAGTACCACCATCTTGGCGCCAAAGTCACCGATTTTGTTTATTTATATTTAATAATTAAAGGCATTTATGACAATATGAATACAAGGAGAAGCCACTGGATGTTTAAAATTATTTATCATAATTTTGCCTCGTTAAAATTCACACCCGTTCATCAACAAATGCATATCTTAGTAAGTGCTAACTTGATCGGAAATCCACGAACTGTGACGAAACTAGTAAGTGATACGGACTGCGCGCCAAAGTCGGCAGTCGGTGTTAAGAGCTCCTCCTGTCTTGTTCGGTGGTAGCCATGCTCTCGGTTACGAGTAGTTTGTGACATGAATGTTTCATTATTGATCTAATAGGAATAAAAGTGATATTACGGCATTCTGAATGTCAATTTCGAGTAAATAGATACCCCAAAGTTGATCGACAGCAATTTAAGATAATTAGCTTCCACCGACAGAGACATCCAGTGCGCCAATGAAGAATCTGCACGGGACGACTTTTACGAGAGCTGCACCGCGCACAGGTAGGAGGAAATCCGACGACTCGACCCACCAAGGAGGATCAAGGAACGTCCGACTTACACTCGCAAATTCCGGGTGGAAATGCTGACCAGTTATGCTGTACGCCACATATACCACCCTCTACGGATTCGCGGCTAAGCCGAGTAATAACAGTATCAGTTTAGAAGCGAGGGGATCTTGCATGGTTAGCACACTGGACTCGCATTCGAAAGGACGACGGTTCAATCCCCCGTCCGGCCATCCTGATTTAAGTTTTCCGTTATTTCCCTAAATCGCTCCAGGCAAATGCCGGGATGGTTTCCCGTCCTTCCCTAATCCGATGAGACCGATAACCTCTTGCCCAATCAACCGACCAAACCGAAGATAGCAAGAGATGAGAAGTCAGAGAACTATCGCACAATCATCTTAACAGCTCAGCGTCCGATAAGATCGAATGGTGAAATATGTTTTGACAAAAATAAGGGTAAGCTATAGGAATAGACGGGTAATATACTATATATGAACCCAAGGGAAGACCAAAAACGAATTGCTCGTATTAAGAAAGGGGTATGACAACGATGTGGTCTTTCAACCCCTTTGTTCACTCTAACCATCGAAGAAGCAATGCTGAAAATAAAAGAATCATTCAATAATGAGATTAAAATTCAAGTTGAAAGAATGTCAATGATAAGATTCGCTGATAACTATGCTATTCTCATTGAAAGTGCAGAGGAATTACAGGATTTGTTGAAAGCAGAGAAGAAGCTAATGAGGACAGAGTAGAGACTGAGAGGAAACCGAATAAAGACGAACGTAATGAGAAGTAGGAGAAGTTAGAGGAGTGAGAAACTTAGTACAGAAATTGGTTATCAAGAAGTAGATGAAGTGAAGTAATACCGTTACTTAGTCAGCAAAATAACCCACGACTGATGGAGCAACGAGGAAATAAAAAGCAGATTATCACTGACAAAAAGGGAATTCCTGGCCAAGAGAACCAACCTATCCGTAATATCAACAACAGGCCTTCATTTGAGAAAGTAATTTCTGAGAACGTACGTTGAAGCACAGCGCAGTATGCTAGTGAAACGTGGACTATGGTAAACCGGAAGAAAAGATAATCGAAGCATTTATAATGTTGTCCTACAGAAGAATGTTGAAAATCAAGTGGACTGATAACGTAAGAAATGAGAAGGTTCTGTGCAAAATCGGTGAGGAAAGATATATGTGGCAAACACTGGCAAAAAGAAGGGACAAGATGGTAGGATATCTGTTAAGACGTCAGCGAATATCTCCCATGCTGCTAGAGTGAACTGCAAAGGGTAAAAATTGTAGAGGGAGACCGAGATGGAAATACATCAATAAAACGACTGATGACTTTGGTTTCAAGTGGTTCTGTGAGATGGAGATGATGGCAGAAGAGACGAATTCGTGACAGGCCGCGTCAAACCTGCCGAAAGACTGTCTACATGCATCCTTTTTTATATTCTATCTCCTTTGTTTTACATTGCTACGCAAAACTTAATGAGGTACATCAAGTAAAATAATATATTAACAACTCAATGGAAGTGAGTGAAAATACAGTAGCGTGTTGCCACATGGCTCTCATTCTTGCACAGTGAGTTGGACGTTACATTGTCTGAGGCCGTCGTATCTATAGAGTCAAAAGGGATTTACACGTCAACACAAGCCAGTTGAAAGAATGGGGATAGAATTTGTGCCAGTCATCATCACCAGGAGGCAAGATACGGATTACCTAAAACGTCGATGAATCATCGGGAAATTGGAAAAAGGTCGAATTTTGACGATTGCAGCTCAAGTGTTCGGTACTGATCGCTGCCTTCACGTGCATGGGAAGAGTGCCGAACCATAGGCACTGCTGCCTGAAGGTGAGAATGTAATCAACCATGCTCAACTACTGCCCAGACAATCGGTACATTGCGCAAAAGACAAGAAGCGATTGACGTCAAACAACGGATGCAACTGCAACTACATTTTTACAAGACTACAAGGCACGCAGTCTCACTCTCAACAGTGCCATGGCGACTGCATGAGGTTGGTATCTTTACTCAGCCACCATACGTTGTATTTCGTTGACATTTGCATGGTGCCAAGAACATTGATACTGGACCACCAAGGAGTGGGGACGCGTGCTCTTCTCGAATGGTAGTAGATGCAGTCTGGGTTGCAATTCTGGACGTTGCTAATACTGCATCGGCGTACTGATCTCCAAATACTTTAACACGTTACACTCACTGAAAACCTAAGTGAAATAATATACGGCTTCTCAACGTCTGTCTTTTCAGAAGTGCATTCGGCCTTCACTTCAGTTTTATGGATGATAATACGTGACCACATCCAACAGTGCAGGTAGAGGAAGTTTAGGATTGAGAGGATACTCGGCGAATGGACTGGCCAGCCCGCTTCCCTGACTTAAATCCCGTCGGGCATGTTCTGGACGTGTTGTAGAGACTTATTGAAGTAAGTCTCGATACACCTAGGGCCACCGAGCGCTGCTGGAGGACTGGAGCGCCCTATAAGAATCTAGCGGCCATCGTGGGAGCACGCACGCGACGCGACTTGTCGTGTTCCTGTACCTGTTGGTTGTGCAGTGCTTTCTTCAGGAATAAAACACTGCGCACCTAGGGACCGATAGTGAGGGATTTTGCGAGTCAGGGCCCCCTTCGCGTGGGACAAGCCCGCGCTCGCAGAGGCCAAGGTTAGCTTTCCTTCCTCTATGTGTAAATCTCTTCGCCTTTACTGGCACTATGTCTGACACGCGAAAGGAGCCCCGCTCGTCCGAGGCTTCGAAGAAGAAGCAAGAACTCGACGCCAAGAGAGACACTGACTTGCACCAGACCGGCAATGCAACGTCCAACCAAACCGAGCAAGATCCAAACGATAGCTTGAAGCTTCTTACCTACTTGATGCCAACGACTATCATATGTTCTACGCCAACAGAAGAACTTCCTGGACCTGCCAAGAGGAAAAAGAAGGACGAGACGACCCCGAACTCCTCAGTTAGCGAAAACCGACACAAGAAGTCCCGCCCCATCGCTGATGAGGAGGGATTATTCACTCCAGCCACTCGGACGGCTCCTGCCCGAAAGATTAAGAGTGCCGCTCCTATATCAACAAACAACTCTTTCGCGGCTATGGACGCCGAACTAACCGACCAGAGTGACACCCTGGCCACCA
The DNA here is from genome assembly GCF_023864345.2 of Schistocerca serialis cubense. Lineage (NCBI taxonomy): Eukaryota > Metazoa > Arthropoda > Insecta > Orthoptera > Acrididae > Schistocerca > Schistocerca serialis. The sequence goes on along the minus strand of NC_064642.1, from coordinate 486,520,176 downwards.
CGGCCCAGACTTCTATAAAAGTACAGAAACCTCCTCCCATCATCATCGAATTCAAGGAGGCGTATAAAATATTATTGCAAACTATTAAGGGCCTTCTTAGCAACCCTTTCCAATTCAGAACAGCTGGTAAAGACCTCTACAAGCTTCAAACCGCAACTACTACGGATTTTATGAAAGTCACAGAGGAAATCTCAAAAAGGCAATGGGGATTTTATACCTATTCGCCTAACAAGCCCATCAAAAAAGTCATTCGAGGGTTTCCCTTCAGTTTCTAGTGCGATGATCTGAGGGAAGAACTGGAATCCGTCGGAATTGTCCCCAGGTCAATCTCCAGAGTACATTCGCCTAGAACTCATAAAGACACCCCCCTCTTTATGGCAGTGCTCACCAACACATCAGATAACCGAAAATACTGACAATGAATATCATAGCCAACACGGACGTCACGATTGAAGAACTTCGGGGCAAACGTCGCCCCACCATCTGCTATCGATGCCAAGGCATTGGCCATGTAGCCAGACACTGTGCAATGCCCTTCAAGTGTGTGAAGTGCGGCCAAGAACACACTTCCAAGGATTGCCCTAAGGACAAAGACACTCCTCCCACATGTGTCCGTTGCAACAAAGCTCATCCTGCTAGCTATCTTGGCTGTGAAGTCGTTAAAGCCTATAGGACTAGACAAAAGGCAACCACTCACCAGGGCCTCACTTATGCTGCTATTGCAGCTGCCAGGAGAAATAGAAATGTAGCAACAACCAACACCAATAATGCTACATCTTCTAAGGCCAATGCCTCCACTGCAGGCATACAGAGAATCAACCTACACCACCATAGGCGTACTTAGTTTACTCCCCATCGCCCAGCTCCACTTCCTCCGACCATTGCTGCACCAAAGCAGCATATAATCAGTGCCGGACTGCCAACAACTCTGGCACAACACAACACTTCCCGCCAAGAGTTTAATCTGACCTCAGTCGTGCAAGTCATGACGAAAGCTATCACTGATGCTCTTCAGGCTATCATGGCTACTATTCCGCAACAGATTTCTGCTGCAGTTCAAGTTGCCCTACAGGTCTTTCCGAAGCCAACCTCCACCATCAAATATGGCAGCGATATTTGGGCTAACTGTGTGCACATGGAACGCCAATGGACTTCGCAATCAAGTAGGAGAGTTCCGTCAATTCCTCCGAGATGAAAGAATCGACGTGTGCCTGGTCACCGAGACACACTTGAAACCCGACATCCAAGTACGAGTCGCCAACTACGGCTGTTTCCGGACGGACCGGCCGACTGGTGGTGGGGGAACAGCAGTATATGTTAGACTACTCCTTGATGCATCACCAACTGCCACTTCCAGCATTTTGCCACAGTAGAAGCCACATCGGTTGCAGTCCAGACATCAAGAGGCCGCATACAATTCATTGCAGTGTACAGGCCTCCCCATGGCCATCTAGAAGAAGCAGACTTTGAGGTGCTACTGTCACAACAAGGAAATCTTTTTCTTGCTGGTGACCTTAATGCCAAAAATACTGGAATAGCCGCATCACTAACATCAGCGGACGTCGTCTCCTGCGAGTTGCAGAAAGAAACCACGCCATCATCGTGGGACCATACGACCCCACTTGCTTTGCGAACAGAGGCCAGAGTGACGTGCTGGATATAGCCATCATTAAGGGATTTCCGAATGGTGTTACTGCCACTACCAGAAGGGCTCCTACATTTGACCACGAACCTTCAATTTTTGATGTCGACCTCGTCGGCATCAATAAACCGCCTAGACATTATCTTGATATTCGTGGAATCAGCTGGGAAATATATCGTCAACTGCTTGAAAGAGACCTTCTGGATACACCAGACCCAGAGACAGCAGGAGCAGAAACCACTTCATTATACCTAACATCTAAAGCACTAGACGCTGCAACAGAAGCTACACCTCCGAGACGGCCTACACCACCAAAAGCTCACCAACTGCCAAAAACTCATCAACAGCCATCAGGGAAAAAAATCGAGCATTCAGAGAATGGCAGGCAACGCGCAATCCAACCACACAGCGCCTAGTAAGTCGACTGCAACGATAAATTAAGGCAGAAGTAGAAAAACACAGGAATCAAGTCTGGGCAGCTAAGGTTGCACTGCTACAACTACAAGACCAATCGGCCTGGAAGATGACGAAGTCTCTACCAAGAAGCGGACAGAAGTTACCCCCACTACATGTGGGCAACCATATGATTAGCGAAGCAGATCCCAAAGCAAATGTATTCGCAAATAACTTCACACCGATGAATGACTCTGCCGACGCAGACCACATTGGCCTAGTCAACGAGAGACTTCCTAGATTCCTCGCCAATCGAGCCGAAGATGACCATATTCAACCGATCACGACAGTAGAAGTTACAAAACAGCTCGGAGAATGAAACGGAAAGAAGGCTGGAGGACCAGACCTTTTAACAAATGAGCTGTTGAAGCAATTACCACCTACTGCAGTACCATTAATAGCGGCCGCGTTCAATGAGATCCTGGCAACTGACGACTTCCCCCTCACATGGAAACATGCAGAGGTCGTCGCCATATCAAAGGCAGGAAAAGATCCTCGCTCTCCTGCTAGTTACAGACCAATCAGTCTTTTACCTGCCATATTGAAACTTTTTGAACGTTTATACATAAAGAGACTTCAACAGCATGTGGAAGCAGAGCATCTGATACCAGACGTCCAGTTCGGCTTTCGCCGAGGCCTTTCCACCACCCAGCATCTACTACCCCTGGTTGAGGAAGCATTCAGCGCCATGGAAAGAAAAGAATTCTTCGGGGCTGTATTTCTGGATGTTTCTCGTGCCTTTGATTACGTGTGGCACGAGGGACTCCTGTATAAACTCCTAGATATAGGGGTCCCCGTGTCACACGCAACACTCCTGAAGAGTTATCTAGAAAACCGGACACTTCATGTCCGCACTCAAGATAGTACATCGTCCACCATATCAATCAAAGCAGGAGTACCTCAGGGCAGTGTTCTGGGACCACTGTTATACATCTTGTATACATCCGACCTACCATCGACGGCCAGAACACACCTATCTTTATACGCCTATGATACAGCCATTTACTCCCGAAGTATGAATGCTGCACACCTCCAGGCTAGACTGCAACAAGCATGTAATAATCTGAGTGAATGGGCAACGAAATGGCGATTGTCTTTCAACGCCACAAAGACGCAGGCACTAGCAATCTGTAGAAGACCACTTCCACCTAACATCCAGGCCATTGAGATAAGGGGCACCCCAGTTCCGTGGTCAAAAAGCAAAATACTTGGGTGTGACCCTTGTTAGGCGATTGATATGGCAACCTCATATAGAAGATATTCGAGAGAAAGCCAGGAGAAGAATGGTACAGCTCTACGCATTATTAAATCCAGCGTCAACACTACATTAAGACTGGGGGTGATATTGTACCTTACACTGGTGCGACCAATCTTAGACTACGCTGCTGTCGTGTGGGGCAATGCTGCTCCAACCCACATACAATGGCTACAAAGAATTCAGAATCGTGCTCTGAAAAGAGCACTCCATCTGCCATACCGGTTCCCAACGAATGAACTTCACCAACTCGCGGGGGTACCCTATTTGAAAGACCGATTCAGAACCACTGCAAAAACCTTCTATGGAAACACACAACAGTCAGATAATGAACTTGTACGACAACTTGGACACAGGGTGCACTACCTGGCCTCCACCAGATGGCCCGATGACCTACGCAAATGACAAGACTACGCATCTTGTGTATATATTTTTATATAATTTTTAACAATTTTAATAAATTTAACAGTTTTGATAATTTTACTTTCAATTTTAATTTGTATTTATTTTAACCTTAAAATTCATTTTGTTTTAACCGTTTTTTTAATCTTATTTTATTGTATTTATCATTTATTTATTTATTATTTATTATTATTATTTTATCAAAGGTGAATGAATGAGTGTGAGAATGTGTTAAATGTAATATGTATGTGTGAGTACAATGTATATATTGTGTGAATTTGTGAGCGATTGGAAAAAAAATAAATAAATTAAAAAAATAAAAAATGGAAAAAAACCAAAAAAATTAAAAATTTACCACACAGCTAATGTATTTTTAAATAATTTAAAAGCAGGAAAAATATGACAACCAAAAAGCTATTGTTTTAATGTCAATTTTTTATTATTGAAGGGGCAGCCGCATGGCTTGAACTTCTATTCTCAGACTGGGCAATCCTTGAAGCCCCAATATTCTGCAGCGCGGCGTGGGAGCATGTTGCACAGCATGCAGTGATTTCCTTGGCGATCACACAGTATAGTAACCACTTTGTCCTGCCTTTTTTATTGTCCAGGGGACCATCAAAAATCAATTTCACTTCTGTGTAATTATTAACCCTGAACGAAACTGTCATTTCTGTTCGTCTCATTGCACAATTTCTTTCAGTTACCTGCTGTTCTGCACTGTGCAGCACTACGGCAGATGTTTCTATGATTGGTCCACGTTTCACCTAGCTGTGTTACTTGGCGGTAACAAATCACGTGAAAGCGACTTTCGTCTTTAAGCTTAGCACACGAGTGTACTACTGTGTCCTACTCGACGGGTAGGAGGAAAGCTACGATGTCGCTCGGGGTAACGTTTTAAGTGTGACCATTTTCTGGTAGCTATGACTGGCATTATATCGAAGATTATGAGCGACTGTCAGTTGCCCCTAATGCACACCTTGTTTTACATTTTATGCTTATTTTCTAGTCATGCAGAAATCTCACGTCAATTAGAGATAACTAATCTGGTACTAGCGGTTCTCACGGGTTGAATTTGTCGAAAAGCATCCATAAATAGCAAGTGGACAAGTAACCATTGCTTTACGCTCTGGCGGGAAAATCTCTCAGCGGGTGACGTACGTGACATACGCCACATATTAATGGACTGTGTTTTACTTTCTGACTAAACGGCAACAACAATATAAGGTGGGCATTTATGATCTATTGTAGAAGGTAGGTGAGTATGGGTATCCATTCACATTTGTTGTTTCAGTTCTAGGTTGGAGCAATTATTGTGTTACAGAGCGACACGTTGAACTATGTATAGTCAAATGATCAGCTAGCCGCATATTTTCGCTCTTCTGTTAACACCAATGTTCCGGAGTAAAATCAAGCGCCGGCACGCCAGGCGGGAACGTTAGAGCAGAGAGGGCTGCGAGACGATATTAGCCAATTGCACGCTCACCGACACCTCTCTATGACAATGCAACGGGAGCGCCCTCTTCACGAAGAGGACATAAGCGCCGCGCCGCCTGGCCGCGGGCGGTTCTATGAGTTCTACAGAACCGTTAAGATCAGCGACCTGTATAGAATAATCCCCTGTATTACTTCTCTTGTATAGGAATTGTTTATACTGAAGAGATATCTTATTTGTATGTCGCGTTTTGCTTGCGACACATCATGGTAAATTCTCAAAGTTAAGTACTGACATTTGCTTTACTGTAATAAAAACTCATTAATACGATTTGCTTAAATTGTTGTCGACGCGATCCGAGAAAGCAGGTTTCCTAGGCTCTCCGTATTTGACGAGTAGGCAGGATACAAAAAACAGAATGTCATCAATAGTTACGTAATTCGTAGTGAGATATCAGGAACTCAAATTTACTTTCAATTATATGCCTTTTGCTCTGGGAACCAGGAATCACCGCAAATTGTATGAAAACGAGGTTCTAGCAGTATGGGTTGAAGGAGGTGGAGACTATTCCACTATAAAACTGTCTGGAGATCTTATACTTTATTACAGAGAATAAATCAATAAAGAAACTGATCACTTAAATCCCGTGAAATTTTCTTTTTTTTGAGCAGACATGAATTATTCTGTACTCTTCTCTAATGTAATGTGCGTGCGCCATGGTACTGTTTTGTGACAGTCAGTATCTTTTTAACAATTTCGTTCTTTTTTTAAAGTTAATGCCTTCTTTGCGTGCTAGTAGGTATGCCTTCGTGAATAAGCAAATTGAAGAACGCAGGGTAGAAAAAGAAGGAAGGAAGTTCTGTGTCAATTTTCCGTCAATGAGGAGAACATTAGAGATGGGGAGCGAGCTCGGTTTTTGGAAGGACGGAGACGTGATAGGTGCATCTTCCATTTTTATATAAATGAATTAATCCTGTCATTTGCATTAAGCGATTAAGGAACCTATGGACAACAAAGATCTGAACGAAGGGATGCGGATTTTAGAGATAGTTCTCTCGAATGCGAGTCCACCGCGACGACTCGTGAGGTAACAAACAGCCTTCCCTACTGAGGAAGTCGGAAACTTCACACATAACCAAGTTTCATCATAAGATATTCGCCATATACTTGTGACTAAACTGCATATTCGAAAACCTTCGGAAATCAAAAGTACAAATCAAAAAAGAAAATATAAACAGGAAAGTCTTTTTAAAGCTTACAACTAGTCATACATAATATGGCTACCGCTAGATGCCACGAACACTTTCCAGTGACGGCCTTCTGTATAAGAGGTGACTGAAGGTTCTATTGCCAGGCTGTAGAATTCCTCAATGACATCTTCTCAAAAGTCAGTGCTGGTAGGCAGGACTTTATTTAATCATTTATTTATTCCTTATTTAGCCTCACCATACTGAAATATTATGGCTTTCTCTTACATCGGACCAGTAAACTAATCACAAAAATGATCTTCAAAAAATTCAGAATTTATAAAATTTTTAACAGGTACGAGCGGATAGCAGTAGTGTATTTCTTTGAAATAATCCACAAGTATTCTGCATTATTATTGCAGTCTTTTGTGTTTTTGGACATATAACCTTTAAACATCATTGTCTGTATTTCTTTAAATGTTACGTAAAAATCCTTGTGTTGTTCCGCTTCAAATATAACTCTTTGACGTTATTTAATCTTTTAATGTTGTACTCTGCTCCTGGGGAAAGTTTTTCCAAATTCTACAAACTTTTCCCTGTTTTTGTCTTCTTTTTTGGGGGGGGGGGGAGGAGAGGGGGGGGGGGCAGATATTCCTAGTTCGTTGGCATTTCACAGCTCATCACAACCATCATTCTATCAGTCATGTTTCCGTTTCTTTTTAAGGAGAATAGGAATAGTTTCTACTGTAATCTGAATAATGTATTCTTAAGGATGTTTCCAACATTTAGGTATTCCTTTTCCGCAGAAACAGTATTAAATTAATTTGTCTCTTTTGAATGTCATTCGTTTTGGATTAGTTACTACATATTGGTCCAACCCTTAATTTGATGATTCATGGGTAGTGATCGGAATGTAAGCCAACACTCTTAACTACGTTTGCGTTGAGTCCATAGTCGTGTTGTTCTACACGAGAAATTTTTTTGATGGTACCCATGTAGTATGATTCTTAGGAAGGTTTTTGATGAATGTATATTTTACGGCTGTCCTATGCTGTCTGAATAGATTCTTTCTCCATTCTTTTTTTGGATCATTTGTTTCCTTTAGGAGCAGGGAATATCTATCTGTGCCGACCTTCTTTGCCATTTTTTACGTTGAAGTCTCCAACTAGAATGACTCTGTGTGTTTTTCCTAGTTATTCCTTAAACATCTTGAATCATTCTGAATAGAATGAACGTTCATCAATAAATTTTGTTTCTTCGACTGCTCCTATCATTGTAGTTCTTTTTCCGTTTAGAAAATTAATGTATTAATGTTTTAAGTTTTCCTGTTTTTACTGCACTGAATACCAATGCTGCTCCCACGAATTCTCTAACGCTTTGTAAATTTAATTACTATAATTTAGCTTATCAAGCTCGGTTTATAATAAATACATCAAAACTTGAATAAGCTTACGAAAACGTGGAATTTAACTAATTATTCATGTGGTGTCACCGCCAGACACCACACTTGCTAGGTGGTAGTTTTAAATCGGCCGCGGTCCATTAGTACATGTTGGACCCGCGTGTCGCCACTGTGTGATCGCAGACCGAGCGCCACCACAAGGCAGGTCTCGAGATACGGACTAGCACTCGCCCCAGTTGTACGGACGACTTTGCTAGCGACTACACTGATGAAGCCTCGCTCCTTTGCCGAGCCGATAGTTAGAATAGCCTTCAGCTAAGTCCATGGCTACGACCTAGCAAGGCGCCATTAGCCTTACATAGCTATTGATACTTATCGTATAAAGCATGTCTCATCAAGAACGATGTATACAACAAGGATGGATTAAAGTAAAGTATTCCAAAAGCTACGTACTTTTCTTTATAGCATTCATTACGTATTCTGTTTCAGACCTCACGCCATCCTTCGTGTGTTTATAGCGTGCATTGCGGTCCCCTCAAATCACACTGTGTCGGCACTTCTGTCGACACATCAATTCACTATTCAGTTAACGGATCGAATACGCCTTTTTTCTGTATGTCAGCAGTAGTATCTCTACCGAACGAACCACATTAACCCTGAAAAAACTCGTGGATCTAACCAGGCATGACTACAAACAGACTGCTTCGTCTACAACGATTCCCATCTCAACCGACAACTTTCTAATGCTCTGAGAAACTGTTTCTTCCAGTGGTGATCTCAGAGATATAAGTTCCCTGTGTCCCATTACAGTAGTATTAGCCCAGTTTTCAAATGTTACACAAGACACTATTGCACCGAGAACGACGGCAGTAATGTATACGATGCGGAAGAAAATGTTTCACTCCTTCATGGGACTCACTGTCGAGCACACTGTGTAGTGCCCCCTTGCAACGAAGTCCGTAGGAACCGTGGCAGTCGTAAAATACCACAAACTTCACAAGAACTAATCAAGTAAATAGTAACGAATAACGGCATAGCCCTGATACTGTATTGGAGAACGGAGTGCGTAACCGAATAGAAGAGTTTCTTAAAATGACTTCATGACCATGTAAAACAAACCATATGTCACGATCATGGCGCTGTAAAAGTTGCTTTAAACACCACGTACGTAGATACAGTTCTCTAGTGGAACGTACAGCATTGTGCTATAAGGAGTGCAGATGTTAAAGTGGAGTAGAATCACAACTTAAAAAGTCTCCAACTCTAAGTTTTCACTTAATGTTGCGTTTCGAACGCTTTACCGGATCATCAGATGGTATATTTGTCGTAATATTCATGTCCATCGCTGCCAGGAAACGAACGATGTAGTAATAATTACAGCCCTGTGCGTCTTCGTTGTGTTCTTTCCCGGAAAGCAGTGCATTTTAACCTTCCAAATGTTTCAGAACAGTGGATTTGTAAAGCTGAAGTGCATTGCTGTTGTGAAAAGTACATAACAAAGAGTTGCAGATATCATCACATAATTGTTTCCAGGGACGACCAGAAGTTAATACCTAATGATGAAGTAAAGCGTGCGAAATTCGCTGTAATTTACGCTGTTCTATTTTATGTTTTAAATAGATAGTGGTGGAACCTGCAAACCAAACACTCGTATTTGAAGTACTGGGTTGTTGTTTTACTTTTTGTTCCGTGTGTCTTACTACCAGTTCCTGTACGCCTAATACAATAATTGATTTTTCTGTTTTCAAGTTTGGTGAGGAAGAGGGATTTAGTGTTTCTTAACTGCGTTCTTAACTAGAAGTACTCAAAGCCTATAAACACGACATACATTGCATCAGTGCAGTATACAGACAATGTCAACTGGGTTAACGAAATGTAAATTAGCTCCGCACTCAGAAAGTAGGTACCAGTGGTTTAGGTAACACAAGAAAAAAAGAAACTTTCCAGTTACTTATACTTTGTCGGTCGTGTTGGTACTCATCTCTAAAAAACTGCCATCGCAAAATTAATGACTGCTGCCAGAAAATGAATAGCATGCAGGTCTAAAAATAGGCCAATGCGAACGACAAACACGTTCGCAGGCGGTTGAGAAATGCCGTTACTACCAGAAATCCATACAGTATTAATCCTACTGAACAGTCACGTGACCTATGATACGCGTGGCGTAATTTTAAGGTCTACGCGAGAAACTACGTATTAGCCACAACGAACAGCTCTGCTTAAAATACGACCAGTTAATGAAGCACAGAAGCAAACAGAACTAGATACTATCACTGTGTATTAGAATGAATTTTCAATACGAGTCGTCGTACAATGTGTACGGATTTATCAACTCTCCTGCTGATTATATGTAAATCTGTCAAAGACGACATTCCTGTCTTCCAAGAATATCACTTGGCTCTGGAGCTAGTGTATTTTTTATTCCGTTATTGGGATCATAAATATCTACCAAGTTGGTTTCAAATTAACATTTCGACCCTGTATACACAGAGGGAAAAAATTCGCAAAAACGAGTAGTTGTGTGGAACAAACGAAAGTTGGTAAGCGTGCTTCTACGTCTCAAAGATGATGTCTATTGCAATGTCGCGTCAGTTGCATAATAATGGTGCTAGTAGCGCAATTATGAAGAAGAAAATCAAGTTGCTTTAAGTACACGTCCTAACATGTCCTTTGTATCAAAATGTTCGTAGATGTGCCTGAAGTAAATATTCAACATTGAACTAAGTCTTCTAGTTTTGTCAACATTTATGCACTGAAGTGTCAACGAAACTGGTGTAGGCATGCGTATTCAAATACAGAGGTTTGTAAACACGCAGAATAAGACGCTGCAGTCGTAAACGCCTATGTAAGACAAGTGTCTGACGCAGTTCTTATATCGGTTACTGCTGATACAATGGCAGGTTGTCAGGAATAGACGACACACGAGGTCTGGGACACAGCATCTCCGAGGTAGCGATGAAGTGGAGATCTTTCCGTACGATCATTTCAGGAATGTCAGGAATCCGGTAAAGCATCAAATCTCAGACATCGCTGCGGCCGGAATAAGATCCTGAAAGAACTGGACAAAAAAGCCTGAAATGAATCATTCAACGTGATAGAAGTGCAACCCTTCCGCAAATTGCTGCAGATTTCAATTCTGGGCAAGTGTCAACGTGTGAACAATTCAAGGAAATGTCATCGTTGAGGTTTACGGAGCCAAAGAGCCACTCGTACCATTAATGATTGCACGATACAAAGCTTTACGCCTCGCCTGTGTGCGTCAACACCGAAATTGGACTGTTGATGACTGGGAACATGCCCCATAGTCCGACGAGTTTCGTTTTAAATTGTATCGGGTGAATGGATGTGTACGGGTACTATTGAATCCATGGAACTTGCATGTCAGCAGGGGCTATTCAAGCTGGTGAATGCTCTGTAATGGTGTGGGACATGTGCAGCTGGACTGATATGGGACCCCTGATACGTCTAGATATGACTCTGACAGGTGAACCGTACCTAAGCATCCTGTCTGATCACCTGCGTCTATTTATGTCATTGTGCATTCCGAGGGACTTGGACAATTCCAGTAGGGCAATGTGATAGGTGACTGTGACACCCCACACGTCCTGAATTGCTACGGATTGGCTTCAGCAACACTCTTCTGAGGTTAAACATATCTGCTGGCCAGCGAACTCCCCAGATATGAACATTATTGAGCATATCTGGGGTGCTTTACAATGTGCTATTCAGAAGATATCTCTACCCCTTCGTACTTTTACAGATTTATGGAGAGCCCTGCAGGATTCATGGTGTCAGTTCCCTCCAGCACTAATTCAGTCAGCAGTTGAGTCTCTACGTCACGTCGTGCTGCGGCACTTCTGCGTGCTCGCGCAGGGCCCTACAAAATGTTAGGCAGCTCTACAGATTTCTTTGGATCGTCGGTGTGTAATTTCGTAACGGCAGAAACATTATATTATGAGATAAATGTTACGTATCTTGCTACGACTGTCTCGTTTTCTGGGCTGTCGGTTTCTGCTTCTGCTTTCCAGTTAATAGAACCAAAATGTTTTGTGTCAGCAAAACTTGTTGAAATGGTAATGCGTTTTGAAAATGGTTCAAATGACTGAGCACTATGGGACTTAACATCTGAGGTCATCAGTCCCCTAGAACTTAGAACTACTTAAACCTAACTAACATAAAGACATCACACACATCCATGCCCGAGGCAGGATTCGAACCTGCGATCGTAGCGGTCGCGCGGTTCCTGACTGTAGCGCCTAGAACCGCTCGGCCGCCCCGGCCGATGATGCGTTTCGAGATCATCAGTATTTATGCATAAATTCTCTGCAATGCAGTTTGTTAAGTAAATGCATATACTAACATTTCAACACCACACAAAGAACTTGATAGTTACATTGACCAAATTCGACAACAAATGGAACTATTATGACGGCTTTGACACCTAAAATATCTGGAAGTAATACGTACGTAGTTTCCAGATCCTTCTAAGAGAGGATACAGTTCAAAATAATTTTATTATGACTGTCTTAAATTACTTTTCAGGTTTCATTTACGTAATGTTTTCTAGAAATAATTATTTGTATAAAGAATAATGGGCCTATAAACAATAACGAAGGTTTCAAATTTTGACTTTATAAAACTGTCAACTCCTTCTCTTCACAGAGCGTGGTGGCGCAGTGGTAGCACACTGGACTCGCATTCGGGAGGACGACGGTTCAATCCCGTCTCCGGCCATCCTGATTTAGGTTTTCCGTGATTTCCCTAAATCGTTTCAGGCAAATGCCGGGATGGTTCCTTTGAAAGGGCACGGCCGATTTCCTTCCCACTCCTTCCCTAACCTGAGCTTGCGCTCCGTCTCTAATGACCTCGTTGTCGACGGGAAGTTAAAACACTAACCACCTCCTTCTCTTCGTACAATAGTCGATTGGACTGTTTAAAATAAAATAGAAAAAAAACAGAAATTTTGTTTGCACAATGATATTACTGGCTTTTGACTCACTCAAGTTAGCAATTGTGATTAACAATTTTCATGTTTCGAGATCAATGTTACTAAGTGCATCGATATGAAAAATATACTTACATTACCACAAAAATGATGTTTAGTGGTCAAATACATGTAAAATTACCTTGAGATATGAACTATATAATTTATGTATAAGAATTAACTCAAGTGAGGCCGAAGTGTATATCAAACCGAACATTTCACTTGAATTACTAAAGTTTTGATGAGTCAAGATTCATTACAAAGCGAAGAATGCGTTGAAGGTGACAATGAAGCTCACCACTGCGTTTGAACGAAGGCATGTAGGAGTGTCACGAGCAGCTGCATGTTCGTTCCTAAATATTTCAGAATGTCTTAGCCAGAATATATCCGCTGTACATGATTGCTAGCAGTAGTGGTCACGGGAATGCACAGTCGCAAGACGACCAGGATCTGGACCCCCACGTGGCAATACCGAGAGGGAAGATATTCATGCTCGGTGCATGGCTCTGGCGCATCGTACTGCAACAATATTTTCAGCAGCAATAGGCACCACAGTGACACAACGAGCTGTTGCAAGACGGTTACTCCAAGGACAGTTCCGAGCCAGAAGCCCTGTAGCGTGCATTCCAAATTCTTCAGATAACCGCCATTTGCGACTTTAGTGGTGTCAAGCGGGAGCTCGTTGGAGGGCAGGGTGGAGGTCTGTTGTGTTTCCTGATAAATCTTGTTCTGCCTCGGTGCCAATTACGGCCGTGTGTTGATCAGAAAGAGGAGAGTTGAGGCTCTGCAACCAACCTGTCTGTGTGATGGACACACTGGACCCACATCTGGAGTTATGGTCTGGCGTGCTATTTTGTATGACAGCAGGAGCACTCTCGTCGTTATTGCACGCAAGGTGACTGCACATTTGTAAATCAGTCTGGTTATTCGATCTGCTGACCAGGCATTCGTGAGTAGCATTCCAGGGGATTTTCCAACATGATACCACTCGCACATATACCTCTGCTGTAACAAATGTTCAAATGTGTGTGAAATCTTATGGGACTTAACTGCTAAGGTCATCAGCCCCTAAGCTTACACACTACTTAACCTAAATCAACCTAAGGACAGACACACACATCCATGCCCGAGGGAGGACTCGAACCTCCGCCGGGACCAGCCGCACAGTCCATTACTGCAGCGCCTTAGAACGCTCGGCTAATCCCGCGCGGCGCTGCTGTAACCCAAAATGCTCTACAGAGTACCGACATCTTGCCTTGGCCCGCTAGATCACCAGATCTGTCTCCAATCGAGCACATATGGAATGTCATCGCACGACTACTCCAATGTCATCCGCAAATTGCGTTAAGCGTACACTTATTTCCCGACCAAGTGCAACGGGCGTGAAACCCCATCCCAAAACCTGACAGCCGGCAGCTCTGCAACCCAATGCATGGACATTTTCATGCTTCTATTCAATATTTTGGCAGTTACGTCGGTTATTAATATGTCAACATTTCTCATTTGCAATAGCTGATGTCCTTCTTACACTAACATGTGGCCTTGTAATCTTCATCACTTAACTATGTTAACTAAGCAAGTGTATTCCTCGAATTTCATTACTCTACATTAATCATTTTTGGTGTTGGATTTGTTTTCGTCAGTCTGTAATATAGAAACACGTAAAATATTTACCTTCACTCGAAAACAAACAGGGACTGATGAAACGAAGGAATAACTAGCCAAGAATTAAACGCCTAAGGAACTCTACATTAATCATTTTTTGGTGCTGGATTTGTTTTCCGTCAGTCTATTATAGAGTAACACGTAAAATAGTTACCTTCGCTCGAAAACAAACAGAGACGGATGAAACGAAGGAACAACTAGTCAAGAATGAAACCCCTAAGGAACGAAGTGAATCATATGAAACTAACCGTAATGGCAATAGTGATGAATTAGAGCGGAATTACACTTTTTGGAGGTGGTATCAACGAACGTCAGTAGAGCGCAGGACAAGCCAACGCTTGAGCAATGGCCTTAATCCCGATTGCAATCTTTTATTGTATATCAGCCAATTACTGACAGTTTTCTTATTAAACTCTGTAGTACGTTATTAACGTTTATTTTAAGACCCGCCGTGAGGGTACAACCAATAATCGTTTTCAGTGCGAGGGCGATCTAAAGATCGAGCGGAACATGAGATTCTTATAACTGTGACGTAAAATGTTCAGGCAATAATTGCTAAAACACAGTACTAGCTAACAGTAGGAGTGCTGAGTTGTAGTTCATCTACATGTAGGCCTACATGTAAATACATACTCAATAAGCCGCCGTAAGTTGCATGGCTGAGGATACCCTGTACCACTACTAGTCATTCCCTTACTGTTACACTAGTAAACACAGCGAGAGAAAAACGACTGTCTATATGCCTCCGTTCTAATCTTCCATTCATTATATTTGCGTGAAACGTAAGTTCGCTTGTAAGAGGTCCGAGCAGATGTAATTTCGATGTATTGCTCACGCGCTGCCTGCGATATGCAAGGTATAACAGAATCTCAGACCAGAGAGCAGTGTTGACTGCAGTAGGAACTGTGTAGCTGTAGCAGTAAGTTGTTGCTAGTCTGGAGTCTGCTCTGGTCTGGTCTGGTATATCGTGTTGGCTGGGCCGGTCGTGGTGCAGCGATGCCGGAGCCTGAGCATTATTATCTAAGGTAAAAAGCAGCCTCGCACATATTGTTGTCTCAAGTCCCATGTAAATGTTTTAAAAATGTCCTAATAATAATCTTTCTCATAAAAAATAACTTTTAACAACCATTCATTTCAATTGAAAGAATTTACTAATTCCTCCAATCCATGATCATCCCGATTATTGCAAAAGAAAAATCAGTTGTTTCCTTTCATAAATGACAAATCTATCGGCCAGCATTGCACAGGGCTGTGCCAGAAAAATTTATTGTAAGAGCAGATATATATGCGTTATTCGGCGACTTCATTGAGGTAAGAATTTTTCTTTTTTATTCAGAATGATCTTTCAGGGCCATGACGCAGCGCTGCTGACGTCCAAAGTTTACCAGGTTAAATTCACAGTTAATTATTGCAAAGTTATAAGTGAGCGACAATTTAATTGAGAGTGTAGTTACAGTGTATTATTACCAAGAAACTGTTTTTTTTTTTTTTTTTTTTTTTTTTTTTTGTCGGAACGTTACACTGAATGTGAACGACATAATTATAATTTTTACTGTTGAGAATTTTAGGAATTTTTCTGTTTTGAGGTTACACTAAATGAGGATATTATTTATATTATTTATTTTATTTTGTGGGGAGGTTACACGCTTCAGAAGAATCGTTCAGCAAACAGCCTCAAGTGGCGATTCTCTAAATTTTCTCAATAGTGCTCCTCGAAAAGAAGGCCGGCTTCCCCCCAGTAAACCCCGTTTTGAGTTCCCGAAGCTTCTTCGTAATACTTGGGTGATTTTCGACACTTTTTGAGAGAGGGGAGGGGGTGGGGGTAGAGCCACGATTTTGTGCTGTCGGCCACAAATCCGTCTCCTGTGTCAAACTTTCAATTCAGAGTAGCACTTGCAACCTACGTACTCAGATATTTAATTGATGTATTCTAAAACCTGTCTCCCCATACGGTTTTTACCGTCTACAGCCTCTCTAATACCATGGAAGATATTCCTTGATGTATTAACAGATGTTCTGTCATACTGTCCCTTCTTCTTGTAAGTATTTCCCACACTTTTTTTTTTCGCCGATTCTGTGGAGGACATCCTCATTCCTTACCTTACAGTCCATCTAACTTTCAACAATCATCGGGAGGATCACATCTCAAATTCTTTGATTCTCTGCTTTTCCGGTTATCACACACTCCATATTTCACTACTCTACAATGTTGTGCTCGAAACGTACAGTCTCAGAACTTTATTTATCAAGTTAAGGCCTATGTTTGATACTTGAGGACTTCTCTAGGCCAGGAAAGCCCTCTTTGCCAATGCCAGTCTGCTTTATATCTCCTCGTTGCTACGTCCATCATAGGTTATTTTGTCACCTAGCTATAAGAATTCCTGAACTTTCTCAATTTCGTGATCACCAATTATTATGCTAAGTTTCTTGCTGTTCCTGTTTTTGCTATTTTTTTTATCACTTTCGCCTTTACTCTCAGTCCATATCCTGTACTCATCAGGCGGCTCATACGATTCAGTAGATCCTGTAATAATTCTACATTTCAGTGAAGATAGCAATATCATCAGCGAAACTCATGGTCGGAAAGCTTTTACCTTGAATTTTATATCAACTCTAGAATTTTTCTTTTATTTCCCTCATTGCTTCTACGGCGCATGGATTGAATAGTAGGGGCGAAAGACTACATCCCTGTCTTACACCCTTTTTAATCCGAGCACTTCGTTTTCTTTCTTCCGCTCTTATTACTCCCTCTGGACTCTTGTACATGACGTATATTACTCGCCTTTGCTAATTTATCCTTATTGTCCACAGAATTTGTAACCCATTGCAATATTTGACATTGTCGAGCGCTTTTTCCAGGTCGAAAAACTGTGTTAGAATGTCTTGATTTTTCTTCTGTCTTGTGTCCGTTATCAACCGCTACTTGAGAACTACACTATGTGATGAAAATTATCCGGACACCTGGCTGAAAATGACTTACTAGTTTGTGGCGCCCTCAGTCCCCAATGCTGGAATTCAATTTGCTTTTGGCTCACGCTTGACCTTGATGGTAGCTTGTACTCTCGCACGCCTACGTTCAATCAGGTGCTGGAAGATTTCTTGGGCAATGGCAGCCCATTCTTCACGGAGTGCTGAACTCAGCAGAGGTATCGATGTCGGCCAGTGAGGCTGTTCTGTAGGATTCATTTCAGGACTCTGTACAGGCCAGTCCATTACAGGGATGTTATTGTCTTGTAATCACTCCGCCACAGGCCGTCCATTATGAACAGTTGCTTGATCATGTTGGAAGATATAATCGTCATCCCCGAATTGCTCTTCAACAGTGGAAAGCAAGAAGGTGCTTAAAATATCAATCCAGGCCTGTGCTGTTATTGTGCCACGCTACACAACAAGGGGTGCAAGCCTCCTCCATGAAAAACACGACCACTCCATAACACCACCGTCTCCGAATTATACTGTTGGCACCACACAAGCTTCCAGATAACGTTCACCGGGCATTCGCCATACCCATACCCTGCCATCATACATTGTGTACCTTCATTTGTCACTCCACACAACGTTTTTCCACTGTTCAGTCGTCTAGTGTTTACGCTCCTTACACCAAGCGAGGCGTCGTTTATCACTTACCGCCGTAATGTGTCGCTTATGGGCAGCAGCTCGACCATGAAATCCAAGTTTTCTCACCTCCCGCCTAACTGCAGTGCAGTGGATTCTGATGCAGTTTGGAATTCCTGTGTGATGGTGTGGATAGATGTCTGCCTATTACTCATTACGACCCTCTTCAACTGTTGGCAGTCTCTGTCAGTCAACAGACGAGGTCAGCTGAAAAATTGTACAAAATGCTCTGAGCACTGTGGGACTTGACATCTGAGGTCATCAGTCCCCTAGAACCCAAAACTACTTAAACCTAACTAACCTAAGGACCTCACCAACATTTATGCCCGAGGCAGGGTTCCAACCTGCCACCGTAACGGTCGCGCGGTTCCAGACTGAAGCGCCTAGAACCGCTCGGCCACAACTGCCGGCACTAGGTGCACCTGTCCGCTTTTTTGCTGTACGTGTCTCTCCACGTTTCCACTTCCCTATCACATCGGAAACATTGAACCTAACGATGTCCCGGAACGTATGTTTCTGGGGGTGTACGGATACTTTTGATCACACAGTGTACCTCTTTTGTGCCTTTACCTTTCCTAAAACCAAACTGAACGTCTCCTCGCACATCCTCAACTGCCTGTTCTTTCGTATATAGTTCTTATAAGCAACTTGAATACCCGAGTTGGTAAACTATATATGCGATATTTTTCCTACTTGTCAGCTCTTGCAATCTTGGGAATTGTGTGGATGATATTTTTCCAAAAGTCAGGTGTTATGTCGCCAGACACAAATTTTGCAACCAACGTGAATAGTAGTTTTATTGCCACTTCCCCCAAACAGTTTCAGAAATTCTGGTGGAATGTTATCTGTCCCTTCTGCCTTACTGGATCTTAAGTCTTCGAATGCTTCTATACTGGATCCCCTAACTCTTTCATATAGGTTCCAGTTTCTTCTTCTGTTACATCAACCAAGTCTTCCCCACCATATTGGCCTTTAGTGACTCTTCCCTACCCCCTCTCGTCTCTCAGTTTTCCAGTGAAATTCACATTGTAATCTTAGTGTTGTCTTCATTGATTTTAATTTCCCTGCACTTCCTATTTATCTCACACCTAGGCGACTTCTGTTCCTGTATTCCTGAATTTCCCTGAACATTGTTGTACCTATTTGTTTCATCGATCAGCAGAAGTATTTATTCTGCGATTGTTGAACTGTAAATTACTGTGGTTTTCTGTGCAGCTTCCTTCACTGCACCTACGTTCAGATAATATATTGATTTAATATTATTGTGCACTTTTAATTTGTAAGAGGTGATCCCGATTTCACGTCCGCCTTCCTTGAATTAACCTGCGTTCAAGTAATTTACAGTTCAACAATCGCAGCGGACGATGCAGCCAACGACGCCATTACGTGGCGATATTAACTTATGAATTATTAGCGGAGGCGAAAAACTCGCCCGCTGTTAACCTAATATTAATTTTTCTCCACAGCCGCACGAAGTTGCAGAAATACGTAGCTTTAAGAGTCTTATTTTCAGTACCATAGCCGACAGCCAGAGCCAGGACTCCGACTACAATACAATGGTTAACGGAGGTAACCGAGGAAATTAATATGAAAAGTTTATTACATTGTTCAGCTTATATGCTTATGTTTTAAGATTCAGTGAGTCTAAAGTTCATTAACGTAACAAATAATTTGAGATTAATATTGTTAAAAAGGAGAACTTCAAGAAAGCATTTAATCGTAAATCAAAATTTAATGAAATATCATTATTATTAAGCCCCGCCACGTAAGTCGACAACAATCAAAATAATAATAATAATGATAATAATATATTAAATTACGACGGCCGACGGACGCGAGACTCTTCATTCTTTAGCACTTCTGTATCTCACTTATTTGCGTATTGTTTCTTTTTAACTAGTATCTTAAACTTCAGACTACTCTTCATCACTGCTATATTGTGATCTGAGTCTGTATCTGCTCCTGATCACAATCTAATATCTGATTTCGGAATCTTTTCCTGAATATGTTGTAATCTAACTGAAATTTTCCAGTACCTCCTGGCCTTTTCCAAGGGTACCTCCTCCTTCCGTGATTATTCAACACAACACTGGCTATTACCAGCTGAAATTTATTGTAGAACTCAATTAGCGTTTCTACTCTCTCATTCCACAAGCCCATATTTTCTCTAATAATTCCTTCTAGTCCTTCCCCTACAACGGCATCCCAGTCCCTCATGACTATTAGATTTTCATCTGCCCTAACGTACTGAACTAACCGTTCAATATCCTCATATACACTCTCTCTCTCTCTTCATCTTCTGTTTGCAACGACGGCATACATAGTCGAGCTGTCGATGCTTGTGTTTGTCTGCTGTCGATTCTGGTTAGAACAAACCAATCATTGAATTGTTCAAAGTAACACTCTGCCGTACCTTCCTATTCGTAATAAAACCTACCAGCGTTATACGATTTTCTACTGCTGTTTGTATTACCTTATACACACCTGACAAGAAATCTTCCTTCCATTTAACATCACTGACCCCACTATATCTCCCTTTTAAGACTTACTATCTTCCCTATCACGTTCAAACTTCTGGCATTCTTCTAATGTCTCGTTGGCTATTAAGTCTTTTTGTCATGGTCACCTACCCTTTGGCCCTCTCCCAGGGACCTGTATGGCATCATGACATTCTTTCCGTTAAAATCCAGATGTCATTCTTCTAATGTCTCGTTGGCTATTAAGTCTTTTTGTCATGGTCACCTACCCTTTGGCCCTCTCCCAGGGATCTGTATGGCATCATGACATTCTTTCCGTTAAAATCATGATGCTCTGTGGATGTACATAATGTATCTTTAAAGTAGTGATTTCCATTGCCTTTTGTATCCTCATGCCATTGATTATTGTAGATTCTTCCGCCTTTATAATTCTTTTCCGCCCTAACGGGAAGAGAGTGCTCTGAAGCTATGTCCACTACTCCACCCTCTTTTATGAGACCGTTAACAAAATGAGAGTGACTTCTTAAGTCGAATTCTTCGGTTGCCGATGCTGACCATTTTTATGCAGAACTTAGGCCGTGGCGGGATTCGAACACGAGACATAGAACATTTTGGCTACTAATCAAAGACGCTACCTCTGGACGACGCATGCTAGTAGGCTCGAGCTTACCGGTAACAAATCCAGCAGCCCACCTCTGAATTGTTTCGATGCCTTCACTTAAGCCTACCTGATGCCGATCCCAAATATTCGAACAGTACTCAACAGTGGGCCGCGCTAGTGTGGTACATGCGGCCTTCTTTACGGGCGAACCACACTTCCCTAAAATTCTCCCAGTAAATCTAATGCGACCATTCTCCTTCCCTACTACAGTCGTCAATGCTCATTCTATTTCATATTGCTTCGGAAGAGATACGAAACATATATCGAGGAGCCGCGCGTTTCGATACGGGATCGCTTTGTCGATGCAAGACCGTTAGGGAGATGGCCAAGGAAACTCCAGTGGCAATTGCTACAAGAGAAGCGAAGAGGTTCCGTACCTAAATTCCGATAGAATACCTTTCGGGAAGAGTCGGACATCATCCTACTTCCTTCCACAGCGGGCTCGCGAAATTACAACAAAAAATTACAGAAATTGGAACTAATACAGAGATTTAAGGACAGTCATTCTTCTTACGCACCATTCGCGAATGCAACAAGAAAGTGGGGATCAGTTAGTTCCATCAGAAGTACTCTTCACTACACACCGAGAGGTGACTTGACGAGTATTGATATAGATTTAGATGCTGACATAACCGACTGAAATGTATGAACGCATGGCGTCCGTTCTTTTGGAAGTGTACGAACACCGCACGGAACCTGCAGCTGGAAGCGGAAGGTGGAGAAAGGAAACTATTGATGTTAGCTGCATCGCGGCTTTATGCAGAATCAGAGCCAACAAGTGAAAATGTGTGCTGGACGCAAATTTGATCCCGTGATCTCTTACTTATTAACAGCTGCTTTAACCACGGCGCCACCCAGACAGTGTTTACAGAATGATATTTTCACTCTGCAGCGGAGTGTGCGCTGATATGAAACTTCCTGGCAGATTAAAACTGTGTGCCCGACCGAGACTCGAACTCGGGACCTTTGCCTTTCGCGGGCAAGTGCTCTACCATCTGAGCTACCGAAGCACGACTCACGCCCGGTCCCACATCTTTACTTCTGCCTGTACCTCGTCTCCTACCTTCCAAACTTTACAGAAGCTCTCCTGCGAACCTTGCAGAACTAGTACTCCTGAAAGAAAGGATTTTGCGGAGACATGGCTTAGCAACAGCCTAGGGGATGTTTCCAGAATGAGATTTTCACTCTGCAGTCGAGTGTGCGCTGATATGAAACTTCCTGGCAGATTAAGACTTTGTGGTACTGGCAGAAGTAAAGCTGTGAGGACGGGGCGTGAGTCGTGCTTGGGTAGCTCAGATGATAGAGCACTTGCCCGCGAAAGGCAAAGGTCCTGAGTTCGAGTCTCGGTCCGGCACACAGTTTGAATCTGCCAGGAAGTTTCAGTGTTTATAGATATTGCAGGAGTATCTCAGTACGCCTCATGGTCGACTCACGTTCCCACCTAGCGCCGTTTATTCATAGTCCCTGTCCATGTTATCCATGCTTGCTACTTTTAAATTTGCGTAGGACGTCGAAAATAACTGTGCATCCGCAATGAAAGTGGTGAATTCATTGCCCATCGAGATGACCCAGTTATATGAATCTGTGGTGTCTTTTCCTTCAAACACTTTCTGTTTCGCCTGGATGGGCTATGAATCCGCCACGTTCAGAGCAAATGCACTACAAAGTCCGACCTCATGTAGAATCTCGAAATAGCGACCTTGGAGAATATCGAAGAAGTCCGCGGGTAGGTGGCGGTAGGTGGGAAAGTGGGTCGGCGGAGAGGCGTGCCGAGGTAATTGGCGCAATTACAATGAAGTATGTCCTCTTGGCGCAGTGGTTAACGGACTGCGTGGTAAGCAGGTGTTCCTGCGTTCCAATCGTGGTCCAGCACACGTTTCCAAACGCCGTCGTTGATTCCGAGTGAAGTTCTAGTGCAGCTGACATCAATAGCCCTCCCCCCCCCCCCCCCCTTCCTTCCGGCCACACCATCTTCAGTTACATAATAACTCACGCAATATTCCTATTGATCGGTATCTTACGTGCACTACTGAGGACATTGAGTGTTACTTTATAAGTGACACGTCTAGAGCACTGAGGGTGTTTCACGGAAGTGTGAACTGAATCAGAAAACGCCACTTTCTTCCTTATTAAAAAAGGTACTTTGCGGGAGAACAAGCTGCAGGTGGTGGCGGCGAAGTGAGCAGTCGTGTCGGACGGTGCTGTCGCTGGTGTGCGACGGAGGGAGGCGTGGCTGTTTTAGGGGGTGGCGATGTGGCGTAGCGCGGCGCACAGTATTTTCCGGGCCCGTGGCTGCGCAGCCGTGTTTATCTGAGCGCCGCAGGGCGCGCTGCGTCATCCCGGCCTGACGAACGGCGGCCTTCCAAGAGCGCCACACCTCCCGCCCCGCAATCGCTTCCCAGAACCGACTGCGGAAAAGGGGAGAGAGAGAGAGAGAGAGAGAGAGAGAGAGAGAGAGAGAGAGAGAGAGAGAAGAACAAAAAGGGAAAAAGGGGGCAAAACAGTGGAGCTGCACTGCTGCGACAAACGCCTTTCCTAATGATTGTTCTGAATGAAGGAACACATTACAGTGGAAGCTTTCTTGCATTTTTCTTCTTTTCCGCCGACAATATGCCGCCCTTTAAGCGAGAATATCATGCCTGTACCGCTACAGCAGCTTAGTCGTAAGAAATCCGATTCTAGTTTCGTACGTAAATATGAAATACTGTGGTTGGGAAAAACATCGGTATCCTAGTGTAAATAGCTTATTTTTGGCGTTCTTTTCCTGACACGTCTTTATTACAGTCCTCTGTTTCACCAACCATTTATTATGTTTCTAGATGTTTTCCGAGATGACGATCGTCTGGTGTTGTGTTTATTTACCATCGTCTCTTATGTCCCACACTACTACCGTTTTTAAATTATCTGTTCCTTTCCTAGTCAGAGCACAGTAGTCACAAATCCACCTACATGTCTTTCTCGTCTTATGAACAGCATATACAGTGTGTTTTCTCGATAATGATGACAATGACGATTGTGATAACAATGAAGCTATTCAGTGACGAGCGAAAAGGGAAAGATTATTGGTATGAGATAAAGAACCTAGTCCGGAAAAGACAATTTCGAAACCTTTTGGCGAAAATGAGAAAATTTCAGATACCACTGTATTGTTGAAAACTATTAATACCCACAGACGCTGACAATGGAAATTAGTTTGTTTACGTGTGGAACTTACATAAAGTGCTACCGCGTGTTTATAATTGGAAATGTCGTGTGGCTAGGGCCTCCCGTCGGGTAGACCGTTCGCTTGGTGCAGGTCTTTCGATTTGACGCCACTTCGGCGACCTGAAGTGCAGCTACTCCCGGAGGTCCAGTGTAGACTAAATTATCGTATGGTAGCCAAATTTCATAGATATGCTGATACGTTAATGAGAAACCGATTTACGCTGCGAACCAAATTAGTTCCAATTTTGGCAACTAGATGCAAAACTGGCATTGTGCACTGTTTTTATTGTGGTATGACATTCACGCTGTCGTGTGACACGCCATAAAAGTGTATGAACGGTATGGCTTCTGAGAAGACGATGGTGATGATGATGTTTAGTTAGTGTGGCGCTCATCTGCGCTGTTATCAGCGCCCATACAAATTCCCAAATTTTGCTCAGCCTAATCTCACCACTATCATGAATCATGATGAAATGATCAGGACAACGCTAACACCCAGTTATCCTGAGAAGAGAGACCACGTGCTGTTAGTGGAACTACTTCATGTGAAATGCAGCAATTACAGTGCTGGTTTGAGTGAGCATCGGCTACTGAAAGATCTAAAGAGAGGCCCGATGTCATGACATAATGAAATTCAAAAACACGGGTGAAATTCCTGTGACACCTGTAAGAGAAAGCCATCGTATCACGGTGGAAGTTATTTACGAGGTTACTATTGCAGTAACTGACCACCAAGTGTGTGTCTCGGGTAGCGCTTGTGCTCGTGCAGCGCCACGATAGTACAGGGAGTTTTGCTATTTTAAATTGGTACTCGTGCAAGTTCCAGACGGTTTCGGCAACTGAAACTTCATGATCCGCTACAACGTTCTTAATTTTCGATTTCTGGCACGGATCGAAGTTGATGACACGTGGCCCGGCAATATTCATCGGAGTGAGGAGCAACTTTTCACACAGCTGGGTACAATGAATACACAGAACTAACGAATTCGAGCTACTGTTAAACAACTTGCGGTGCACGAGAGCCACTGCACTAGCCATGTGTGACGTTTTGGTGTCCATTCCATACCTCTTTCAAGAGAGTACACCCAGGGGACCAGTCTGGTGTACCGCGAAGTCTGCAAATTATGGAGACCTACTTGTACAGCAAGTGATTCCAGGTTTGGAAGAGTACTACTGTGTGGAAAACACAGATTTTATGCAATGTTAGCCAACACCTCAAGTCGCTCGTCCAGTGAAAGATTTGGTTAATGCGACCTTCCACCAAGGAACTACCTCCAGAGGTTTCCCCGATGCATGGCTTGGAAGATCGTTTGATCTGAATCCATGTGAATTCTGGTTCTGGAGACATCTGAAAGAAAGCGTTTCCCAGTGACACATTCGACTTCTACCTGATCTGAAGGCCAGTATACAAGAACACGTTGCACAGATTCCGGCGGAACTGCTACGGACAACTGTTGATCACGTAGTTTTACGGATGCGACATCCCGTAGACACCTCTGTTGCTCATACTGAACAAATTGTGTAAGCGGCGGTTAATAATAAAATGAACATTGTACCTTTCCCATTTGTTTGGCGTTTTCTGCCATGTCTTATACCTAATCCATTATATATGGAAATACTTCTGTAAGCCTTTCCTGCATTCACAGCGCCAGATTTGCACCTGGTGGTCAAAATTGGACCAAATTCCTTCCAGTGATAATTAAGTCTCACACTCGAACTTTGTGAGCGGCTTAATTTTAATTACAACCTCCCGGTACATTACGACAGTTGCTGAGAGTGATAAGACCTGCCTTCTATATAGGCATGATACATAGCACAATGCTCTGTTGTAGCAGAACTAACAACTTCAGAGCTTTCCAGTGTCGCTGGAGATTCTCTTTTCCCGGAACCTGTGATTACTTAGACCTAAAGAATATTTGAACCTTCTCTAAAGTTACCATTTGTTTGTCCGCACTAGAAAATCTTACTGGACGGGGTGATGCAGAAGTTAAGGTACCGGAATTGCGTGCGGAAAGACTTCGGTTAAGTAACGGTCAAGGTAGTCCTTAATTTGGTTTTCCGTGGGATCTCTTAACTACTTTCGACAATTATCAGGATAGTTCTTATAAAGAGCACGCAGTCCAATTTTCCCCACTCCTCAACTACTTCATTTTATTTTTTGTTGTATTTAGCCTCTAGAGTGTGTGCTTATTCTTTGTGTTTGAAGTGGAAAATAGGCATGGTTGAGGGTTGACGGATGATGGTGGAGATCAGTATTTGGTCAAAATGAGTCCTCTTAAACCACGGACTTTTAAGAATTCCAGATTGTAATGCCGTGTTAAGTCAGTCTTTCTTTTGTTGTGACATGTTCAGCATCTCTTGCCATTGATGTCTCGGCAGCTAATGACCTCACGTAAGTACTCTGTATGGCCGGGTTTAGAATGGAGAACAATTCCTATCGATTAATCAACATAGCGGATTATAGTGGAACTTACTCATTATAATCGATTCCAGTGTGGGAATATGTCCACACAAATGAATTATTAGCAACGTCCGTTTAATGCGGACACATCCCAGAACCTCGTCCACTGTATAATGGTCGGTTGTTTAATTCCATCTCCGGAGTTGAATGTTTTTAAGTACACTACAGAAGGAGGACACGTTTAGTACCCTGAAGAAAGAAGTTGAAGATACAAGCTTGAGTGTTTGCAAAATTGCCCCTGTAAGAAAGGAAGCGCTTTTTGGTAATTCAAAGGCTTTACTGACTTAACATAGCCCGTATACTCCTCTTGGACAATTTTGGTCCATATATAAACGATTTAATCAGGTCACTGACCTTCAGAGAGAAGACTAAATATGTAATTTCTATTATCTCCGAGTCTGTCGCATTATAATGTAGAGTGGTATCTGTTCCGTCTTTAAATACCTCTTTGTCGATAGTATTTTGGACTGTAGAGTTCCCATCTTGAAAATTCATACTGCTATTTCCACAGTCGCGTATTACATCACTTCACTACGGGAGATCGGATATACGATTCAGTTACTAAGCACAGCCTGAAGTATTACATCTTGACAAACCAACTATGCACACCAGCTGCATTGAATTATTAGCGTTTCCTGTTCTCCTCTCTCATGTTGAATTCATGCACGTCGGTTCGTTTTGTCTATGCTTCAATGTTCGAAACTGTCATTTTATTAGATAGTATCAACAGCGATTCATCGGCTATCGTTTTCCACTAGTAGAGTCATTCTGCAACGTGATTAGCATCGCAATGTTCCCCACAGTCGTTCCAGAACAACGGTACCATATATCATACACATATATCTTTCTCCGTCAACCGTGAAAGTAGTTACAGATTATCCACTAGAAAATAGTTGGTAAAATGCGTCTGGAAATTTGATGGTGGGAGAATATCATATCTTGCTGGGAGGGACAGAAGAACATGAAAAGACATTATTACTCAAGCAAGATGATCGCTTCCATTAAAATCAGTAGTGTATTCAATACGTCTAGCGACCGCCGAGTAAACCAAATGAGTACAATGTGTACTGCACAAAAAATGTTCAATAGCGAAGCTGCTGTTGTCCGACCTCATGTGAAACAGATTTGTGCAGAGTAGAAGCTTCTACATCGAAAGGTGTACCTGCGGCATTGGACACGCTTACAAGGGTACATTACGAACTTTCCCTCAGCGATATGATTAATATTAACAAGCTGTTTAGTGCACGACTAGGACATCAGTATACCGCTATTTCCCCGTACTGTGTCTAATTCACGATATAATCATAAAAACTGTCAACCAGATGTCAGTACGATCGTGTTATTCACGGAAGATGGCTTCTGGTAAACGGTCAATCATGCCAACGACGACGTCAGGGCACCTATGAAATGAGGTAGTGTTTTTCGGATACCCTCATATACAAAACCGCTGTGTACACAGTCGCAGACGGTGCAGCATGGCACAGAGAAGATGCCTACCAGACTCCCTGCGGTGGAGAGCCATAGAAGGAAAGAAAGCAGGATAGCAGAAAATTATTATTAGCCCCATGGCTTAATGTGAATTGTTTCGTTGTTTCTCGGAAGTGGCGATAGTTTATAGAGACCGAAACTGTGTCCAGAATACGAGGGTGGCGCCGTCAACCTGTGATTTCAGAACAGGGGACCGTTGTTTGACTGAAAGGGCGCGGCATTAGCGCCTTGATACTGCTCGCAGCATCCGCTGGACGTGTTGTATAGAGGCAAACGGAGTGCAGAAGGCTTCGGCAGAGTGGTCATCGTTATCGGAGACATGCTGTATGTCTACTTCTGACGCGTTTACACAGTAGCTGACGTGTAGAATGGAGTCATCAACATGCCACCTGGACGGTCAGACAGTGTGCCAATGTTGTTTTCATAGATGAGTCCCGATTTAACCCCGATTTTCGATGGATTCGCATCTGGAGGGAACGTGGAACACGATTTCGGAGCCCAAACATTGTGGAAAGAAACAGAAATTGAGGAGGATCCCTAATGGTGTGGCAGGCATTATATTTATCACTCGAACCTCTTTCATGAGAGTATACTGGTGAATCAGCAAGGTTTAACTGCTGACAGGGATCGTGACGAGTTCTTTGAACCTCTTTTGCGATTTCTTGAAAGACATGATATTTGCGCCAGTACTGCTAAACTTTTTATTTCCACTACTGCAATTTCGGCCTGAGGCCATTATCAAGTGCAGATGTTTTGTCTTTAAGCCATGTCCACTTTATACAAGCCGACACATTCATATGTCGTCGTCATTTGCTCTAATATACACCCGTATCGCTGTCAAGTAGAGCGAGCAGGATATATAGACACGTGTGCTCGCACTACTTAGCAGTGTTACGAATGGAAAAGCAAATGACAACGACATATAAATGTGTCAGCTTGAACACTACTGGCCATTAAAATTGCTACACCACGAAGAAATGCAGATGATCAACGGGTATTCATTGGACAAGTATATAATACTAGAACTGACATCTCATTACATTTTCACGCTATTTGGGTGCATAGATCCTTAGAAATCAGTACCCAGAACAACCCACTCTGGCCGTAATAACGGCCTTGATACTCCTGGGCATTGAGTCAAACAGAGCTTGGATGGCGTGTACAAGTACAGCTGCCCATGCAGCTTCAACACGATACCACAGTTCATCAAGAGTAGTGACTGGCGTATTGTGACGAGGCAGTTGCTCGGCCACCATTGACCGGACGTATTCAGTTGGTGAGAGATCTGGAGAATGTGCTGGCCAGGGCAGCAGTCGAACATTTTCTGTATCCAGAAAGGGCCGTACAGGACCTGCAACATGCGGTCGTGCATTATCCTGCTGAGATGTCGAGTTTCACAGGGATCGAATGACGGGTAGAGCCACGAGTCGTAACACATCTGAAATGTAACGTCCACTGTTCAAAGTGCCGTCAATGCGAACAAGAGGTGACCGAGACGTGTAACCAATGGCACCCCATACAATCACTCCGGGTGATACGCCAGTATGGCGATGACGAATACACGCTTCCAGTGAGCTTTCACCGCGATGTCGCCAAACACGGATGCGACCATCATGA
Organism: Schistocerca serialis cubense; assembly: GCF_023864345.2. Taxonomy (NCBI): domain Eukaryota; kingdom Metazoa; phylum Arthropoda; class Insecta; order Orthoptera; family Acrididae; genus Schistocerca; species Schistocerca serialis. The sequence continues at coordinate 486,490,231 of NC_064642.1, read as the reverse complement.
AGCTGTAAACAGAACCTAGATTCATCCGAAAAATGACGTTTTGCCATTCGTGCACCCAGGTTCGTCGTTGAGTAGCCTACACCATCGCAGGCGCTCCTGTCTGTGATGCAGCGTCAAGGGTAACCGCAGCCATGGTCTCCAAGCTGATAGTCCATGCTGCTGCAAACGTCGTCAAACTGTTCGTGCAGATGGTTGTTGTCCTGCAAACGTCCCCATCTGTTAACTCAGGGATCGAGACGTGATTGCACGATCCGTTACAGCCATGCTGAAAAGATGCCTGTCATCTCGACTGCTAGTGATACGACGCCCTTGGGATCCAGCACGGCGTTCCGTATTACCCTCCTGAACCCACCGATTCCATATTCTGCTAACAGTCATTGGATCTTGACCAACGCGAGCAGCAATGTCACAATACGATAAACCGCAACTGCGATAGGCTACCATCCGACCTTTATCAAAGTCGAAACGCGATGGTACGCATTTCTCCTCCTTACACGAGACATCACAACAACGTTTCACCAGGCAACGTCGGTCAACTACTGTTTGTGTATGAGAAATCGGTTGGATACTTTCTTCATGCCAGCACCTTTTAGGTGTCGCCACCGGCGTCAACCTTGTGTGAATGCTCTGAAAAGCTAATCATTTGCATATCACAGCATCTTCTTCCTGTTAGCTAAATTTCGCGTCTGTAGCACGTCATCTTCGTGGTGTAGCAATTTTAATGGCCAGTAGTGTACAAAGTAGACGTGGGTTGCAGCCAAAACATCTCCACTAGATAATGGCCTAAGGTCGAAATTCCAGTAGTGGAAATAAAAAGTTTAACAGTCACTGGCGTAAACATGATGTCTTTCAAGAAATTTCACATGACTGTCAATCCCAGTTGTGAAAAGTTAATCTTTTGCGATTGTTGCGAGGTGCTGTGGGCTCAGACGTCGTATTGATACACGATAATGTTCAACGTCATAGAGCACTTTCGTTGACATTTTCTTTGAAACGGAAGATACTGCACACAAGGCGTCGCCTGCTCGCTCTTGCGATTTGAATTCCATAGAAGATGCGCGGGATGCACGTCAGTATGCACCAACCACTCTCCAAGACTGCGAGCAGCTCTGCAGGAAGAAATGGCGTTATTGCCTCAACATGAGACGACTTTATTCGGAGCATGGCCCTCCGTCAGGCATCTATTTTTGCCACAGTTGGTCATACCCCATACTGAGCACATGCAATATGTGTGCTAATACGTTAAGGTGGAAAGACGGAAGAACATTTTTCTCTACCGTTACGCATGTTGCAGTTGTTTTCTTTCTGTATCTTTTACATTGTTTATACTTTAGTGAAACGAGTCTGTTAATCTTAGTCCTGCGTTAGCAGCTGAGCTGTAAGCGATGAGTTACGTAAGCGTGAGGTCCTTGGGTCGATTTTGGCTACCGGTACTTTTTGTTATTTCATTATTATTCTGCCAACATGCAGTGTTAAAGAAATTCGGCTGGTGTAGTCTCGCGTCGTTTATTTTTATATGCAATGGAAAAGCGTTATAAAACCTCTACAAAACTGCGCGTACATCATCGAATAGAACAGAGAGGTGCTTCCGCAGGAGACTGCGTAAGAACTGAGTCAATCTTACACCAACAATTATGCACAATTATTCGCTGGTATGCTGCAATATGCTTGGTACGTCGCTAAATTGTGTGATAACCGACATCTGTATTTGACTGTAAGCCAAGTTGGTTTTGCAATCGTTTCATTGAAAAACTATGCAAATATGAAAAAGTCGGCGTTTATCACACGTGCGGCATGTCGCTATATTTATTGATATCTATTTTTATTCAGTCATTATGAGCCTTATTCTTGCAATGCTCCATACGTTATATATTATATTTGTTACAAATTTAGATACAACAATAAAAATGACATGGTTTTCTTTTATAATATAAAGCTCCATGTATCTTTTTTATTGCCAGTCTCCTAATGAATTAAGGTTTTCCTAATTTTTTCAAGATCAATACTATGTAAATAATAACTGAATAATTAAATATTTATAATTTGCTAAGTCATGATAAATATTTTCTTAGAAATACTTGGGAATGAAGAAAAACTACCAGCAGCGAGGTTAGACCCAGATACCTCATCCATATTAAACTACATGTTTGCTCCTGAAGCTGCAAACTTCTTGAATATTGGCAACTACACTAAGTATATAACCACGTCTAAAATTTTCAGTCTTGATCTTCTCGGGAACGGCGAGAGGAAGTTTGTTCGGTCTCCTTGTTAGTAGTAAATTCATGGAGCGAACAGCTTTAAATGTGTTGATTCCGGCATTCTGCACAACCTATTGTTTACTTCGTTAATGTGGACATAATCCTATTGGACACAAAATATTTAAATAAACGGGCACAGGTTATCAATATCTTATCATTTAGTGCTAAATGTTGTGTGGAAATCGCAATGCGCTGAAATGTGTAATTAAAGAAATTTTTCTTAGAGAACTCATCCACTGCAAAGAGATAAATACTTCCACAGCTGTCCTGAAAATAATTTAAAATGAAGTAATCTTTTGTCACAAAGTATTTCCTATAATTAAATATGCGCGTATATGAAGTAAGATTATGCATGTTTAATATATGCAATATTGAGATATCGTTGGATGCTATGTACATATTTTACTCTTTCTACGTTCTACAAAGATTATTTATATTTTACTTGGTGAGGAAAATACGTGCAGGGAATTTTATTTCTATCTCGTTATAGGAGAACTGCTATTGACCGCTCCGGTCTGTATCTCACGGGGGCCGTCATTGTCTGTTCTGGATTCTCGGAAAATTCTACTATGTTTGAATTTAGGAATGCTATTAGAGCTACAGTACCTAACAAATATTGTCTAGAATCTTGATGATTAGTGGGTCTACCTGCCTGCGTGCCTGCGAATGTATATAGTCCTGAACAACACAAAAAATATGTAATGAGAAAAACTTGAGACTGAATATAATACGTCAATCTCGTTCTGTTTTGTAATTTCTTGTAAAAGTCTCTATTAACTTCTATCTCTACGCAGCCTACGTAACTCTCCGTCTTATCCACTCCTTTTCATTTTCGTCAGTCTCGCCTTTATTCGTAAGCTGGAGCATTTCAGTTTTGGAGTTAGGCACTCTACATTACGACTTTGCCTTTGTTGCCTTTATACGTATATATGCGCGTTAAATTTTTCTTTCATATTGGATAATTCCTTTGTTCAGTTGATGTTTACTCAGTTTTCCTAGGGCGACTAAAATTGCTCTTCAGTTCATTCGTGATTGTTGTATCACACTTTCTATTATAGTTATATTTCAGGTATATTTTATTTCAAATCTTCATTATTATGTTACATACAACCTATATATGCACCTTCTCACTATCTGCCTGAAAATTTATTTGAGAATTTTGAAAGCATATATTTTTCAAAGATCCTAAGGCTTGTAAGGTGCTAGTTCATCTAATCAATGACTTAACAAAACCTACAAACATTTCAAATACCACTGTTAAAGAAAACAGCTATTAATTTCCAGCAGGACAATACACTGAATACGTGGCATATTTAACCACCATATAAGACCTTTCTGAAGAAATACTAAAGTTTGATTGGCCTCATTAATCAACAGATTGGTCAGGCAAAGTCAGATTACTGAAGAATAGCTGAAGGCCCAGGAAACAGCATAATTACAATCCGGAGAAGACGCTGATATTCCTAAGAGATATAAGCAACATCATTTCTATGCCAACTGCACATAGATTCTAAAGTATAAGCCTGACTCATCTCCAACCATTAGCTCAAACGTAATTTGTATCTAACAAAGCCAGTTTCAGAAAAAATAAAGAGCAAGACACATACTTTGTCTTTCCTGTGACACAGAACATGAACATAAGCAGAGCAAAGAATTAGTTGTGATACTCATTGATATAACTGTCTCATACGACATAGTAGAACATGGAATCCTGCTAGTTACACTTCGTAGAATAACAAAGAAAGCTGAACTGGTAAGTCATACTACGTAACGTAAGTTTCTATAATGTGTTACACAGTAGTTGGAGAGCCAGACGAAGGGATTTCCTCCGAGAAGGATTCTCTTTAAGATATTCTTTTATTCATACATCTGCTCATTCAAGACACCAAGACTTTTCTAATGAATGCTCTTCTTGCTCTGAGGTACAGCTACATGAATCTGAAAGTCTGGAGAGGTTTTCAGAAGCTGTCAATTAATCTCTCCAGGATTACTATACAGACAATCAAACGACCCTAGATTAATCAATCACCTTAGTTACAGCATTCCAGGTGAGAAATAAGAAAGTGGGAAGAAACCTACGCATCGCCTTCAATGGATCCACAGTATAAACGATGATTCGCCAGCCTACCTAGGTATCATCCAGAGAGTTGCAACAACTTAAGTAAAGCTCTGCGAAGTTGAGACACAAGATCGAGACGAGAAAAGAATTACAACTTTAACGCGTCAACTGCTCATAGGAAGCAGGCGTTACTGTAAATTCATCTCTGCGACTGTGCTGCTGTGAGCTGAATATACTTGCTTACCCATCGCGGACTCAAACTTACCTTGAGAAAGATTTAGATACTGTTCCAGACAAACAACTGTACTGATGCGGAGTTTACGAAGCGCATCAAACACACAGGCCGTCAATAACATTGGTAGACCTCTTGCAGGGTGCGATGCTGATCAACGACAAGCTTTGTCAAAAAATACGCAACCGTCAGAAAAAAACGAATGGACCAATTTAAAGCAACTATATGCGAAGTAAATGAGTGGATGAAACTCAATGAAAAAATACGAGGTGCATCAATAAGTAATGCAATACCATTTTTTTTTAAATTTGTTGTGGGAGATCGCGGAACATCTTCACTTCAGCCACTATGTTTCATGAAGAGCTATAGGTAAGCAGATAGTTTGGCGGATAAGCTGAGCATCGACAATATTCATAGGTGCTTGCAAAATGTGTACCGAGACCTGTCAACAAACAAAAGCGGGGTGAGTCGTTGAGCGAGGCGTCTGTCATCATCGCAACAAGGCCGTGCAAATCATTCCGATCTGCCGTGTGCCGTGCGGCTGCACACGGATGCGACTTCTGCAGTGTTGGAACGTGTGGAAACTCTCATCAGAGGTGATAAACGGATCACAATCAAACATTTCGCTGTCCATCTGGACGTCTCTGTTGGCAGCGTTGACACACAATCCCACCAGTCGGGGTATTCAATATTGTGTGCCCGCTAGATTCCTCGCCGCTTAACAGAAGACTAAAGGCCAATGGCCCAATGAAAGATGCCTTCCACGGGAAGCGTATGTAGACGATGGGGAGCTTATTAATGCAGGAAGACGTCTGCTCCGTCTCCGACCACTATAGTAGTGCTATGTGGGTATACAGGATCTCGCAGTAATGTGGCGTAAAGCCATTGAATTGAACGGAGATTATGTTGAAGAAAAGGTATTTGTAATCAGTGGTGTTGGGTATAATTTGGTGTATTCGAATCCCGAACAAAAGCAATCAGCTTTCTGAAAACAGTCTGTTCCATTACTTATTGCACACCCGTCGCAGCTGCTGCACTTCTGTAGGACTAAGCTCTTTGGAGAACCCTTAGTAGACTGAGGCCTAAAGTACGCAGATTCAAAGACAATTTGTTTAAGTGCGTTTTACTGCAAGTTAATGATCCCCTGTGTGACTGTGCAAAAACGTCAGTGACACGTTGTGTAATTTGCCTTCAGAGTCTGGCGCAGTTCTACATATAGGAGTACTCTTGGTGACGGGCGTTTTTAATAACACTATGCTACCGTCAACATAATGAAGGTTTTGCTTAAATGTATTAACGTTTGTGTGCATACAATTAGATGTTATGTCAAGCGCAACTGTTTCTCGACGGGACACACATTAGCACTGCAAGCATAGTAATGAAAAAAAAAACGAAAAAGAAGAGAGACCTTTTTTCATAACAATTTATTATTTTAGACGTGCACTACCTCGTGTCGATAAATGCCAATGAGCCACAGACATTGCCAGTTAGTTACTTGATTATGGGTTTCGCGGCCATCCGAAAGGGTCACGTGGAGACTTATGGAGGAAAACTTAGGGTCGACCGCGTCTGCGTCATTCCGTCTGTCAGAGTCCGTACGTTTGGTAACGTTTGCTGACTGTCAGCTCCGGAGCAGTAGCCTGTGATTGGACAGATTGCAACTATAGCGTATGCCGCATATGAAATGGCGTAATGGCTACTGCGATGCAGTGTGAAATGTAGCTTTGATGATTCCCTGTATGTGGCATATGACAGATCAAGGAATTGTCTGGAGGCATTGGTGGGCGGTCAGCGTGCTGCGTAGTACATGACGATGAGCATTTATTTTTAAAAATACCGTTACAGGACTTTCACCGGTATACGTGGATCCTGTTGAATCTGGTGAGATTGAACTTTTCAACTTCAGTTAAACATGAATGGTTCGCTAAAGACTCATTACTTATCGTGGCTGGTCTTTGGGGAAGTGAAATAAAAGTAACAGTATCCTTTAAGTACGTGCTTGCTTGTGAGGTGTTAATGTTCTTAATTTAGGTAAGTTCCCTTAAAATCTACTTCTGCAAAAGACGTTAAATTTTTTAAGGTTTACTGGTCAAGGTTTGCTTTGATATGAATATTTTTGCATGTATTTCACTTTTAATACGTTTAAATCTATAATCGGCTGTCGGATACTGTCTAGGCTCTATTTATTTTTAGGCACGAATTTTCAACCAGGTGGGTGTATTTCTCTTTGTGAATTCACGTGTATTATTTTTATAGCATTGTTTTCTTATATTGTAGTAAATTGGGCTGCTACGATCACTTATCGTAAAGCAGTTAATAGAAGCTGTCTGTAACAGAGCTATCAAGTACTTGCTCATCACGTCTGCTACAGAGAAGACTGTTGAGAAGTTTGCTTTCTATTCGTCAATTCTAAACGTTGTAAGCATGTTACTTGGCAGAAGATTTTCTTATTCCCTGAAATTCATGTGGCTGATGGTTTTTCAAACTGTGCCAAATTTCCTTTGTTAATACTTCTGGGAATAAAAGATATTTTGTAATACAATTTTATATTTTATGAACAAATCCTCCACTCCCTTATCCATGTACTGCTGACAATACAGCGTTCGCAAGATCGTGGTTGTGTGATGGGCAGAATGTGTAGTGCCAAGAAACACTAAGAAAATTTGAAAGTCTGAGGAAACAAAGTCTAGGCTTTGTAGCCTACATGAGGCATATGACAGATCAAGGAATTGTAGAGTGGAGTGGGTCTTGTAGCCTTGGTCGCGAGTTCTGGAGGCATTGGTGGGCGGTCAGCGTGCTGCGTAGTACATGTTGCTTGGGAACATGAAGTCAATGAATGGCTGTAAATGGTCCCCATGTAGCCGAACATACCCATTTCCAGTCCATAGACGGTTCTGTTGGACCACAGAACCTAGTCCATTCCATGTAAACTTAGCCCACACCATTATGGAGCGGCCTCCAGCTTGCACAGTGTCTCGTTAACAACTTAAGTCCATCGGTTCTTGGGGTCTGCGCCACACTCTAATCCTGCCGTCAGCTCTTACTAACTGTGATCGTAACTCATCTGACAAAGGTCACGGTTTTCCTGTAGTTTAGGGTCCAACCGATATGGTCACGAGCCCAGGAGAGGTGCTGCAAGTTACGTGACGTTGTTAGCAAAGGAATTTGAATCGGTCGTCTGCTGCCATAGCCCATTAACGCCAAATTTCGCCGCACTGTCCTAATGGACGCGTTCGTCACACGTCCAACATCGTTTTCTGCGATTATTTCACGCAGTGTTAGTTGTCTGTTAGCACCGACAACTCTACGCAAAAGCAACTACTTTCGGTAGTTACGTGATGGCCTTCTGGCACTGCATTGTCCGTGATGAGCGGCAATGTCTGAAATCAGGTATTCTTGGAACACTCCTGACACACACTTGACACTGTGGCCCTCGGAGTACTGTATTTCCTAACGATAATCCGAAATTAGATGTCCCACGCGTCTAGTTCCAACCATCACTCCTTGTTCTAAGTCTGTTATTTCCCGTAGTGCGGCCAAAATCATGTCTGAAACGTTTCCACGTGAATCACCTTGGTACATTTTACAGTTCCTCCAATGCAATGCCCTTTTCATACCTTTGTGTACGCGATACTACCGTCGTCTGTATGTGTACATATCGCTATGCACTTAATTTTGTCACTTCACTGTATATTCCATACGATTTATCCTCTAGATGTGGGTATAAAAGATAGATATCTGTTATATTTTCATATGTTACAGTAGCAACAGTCAGGATTACTATTTGATCTGGCCTTGTAACATAAGTCAAATTCGCGTTGCTACTCAAGTTGGTACTATCGAAGGCTGAAAGAACAGGGAATCTTGAAAGTAATATTTCCTGCGGATAGGAAGTACCATTTTGTGGCTTAATGATGATGGCACAATGTTGAGTAAAATTTCTGGAGGGAAAATAATCTCCCTTTCAAAACTGCAGGGTTGGGAGGGGGCTACTCAAGAGGATGTTTGTAAACAGCAGAAGAAAACCTGACATCCTACAGGTGGGAAAGTGGAATGTTAAGATTCTTACATAGAGTAGGTACATTACGGAACTTGAAAAGAGGAATGAATAAGTTGAAGAAATTGAAAATTTGCAGGAAGATGGAAGAAGAAAAATATGCGACGTGGATAGCTTGAAACAACGAGTTGAGTGTTTCGAACGAAGAATAAGGTAACGAATTACAGAAACAAAGGGAAAGAATACAATATAAGAAATGGATGGCTTTGATAGATTATGTAGAGACTTCAGCAGACGATCATATGTCTATGGCCGGGAAAAAAAGGACGTTTGCTAATCCTTTGATAAGAGCTACTGAATTTAGTTGACGAAAGGAGAAAGTAAAAAAATGCATTAAATGACGTTGCCGAAAGTGAACACAAAAGTCCAAGAATGAAGTAAAAGAATGTGCAAGACGTAAGTTCTAACAACAGCCCTAGCAACAAGTCGACAACAATCTCTTGGAATTATCAAGACGCATGGGAGTGTCAGCATGGCAAAACCATCGCCCTTGGTGTGCAAGTTATATTATGAGACAGGCGAAATGCCATCAGACGTGAAGAAGAATGTAATAATTCAAACTCCAAAGAAAGCAGGTGCTGACAAGAGTGAGTATTACCGAACCACCAGTTTAAAATAGTGACACCAATTATTTACAGGAGTATGGAGAAACTGTTAGAAGCTGACCTCGAGGAATTTAAGTTTTTGTTCCCGGGAAATATAGGAACGTACATGGGAAAACTGACTCTGCAACGTATTTGAGGAGACAGATTGAAGAACTGAGAACCAGTATTTATTGCACTTGTAGGCTCACTGAAACTAAAAATACTGATCGGAACTGCATTGTTAGCCGCCTCATGCCGAAGAAGTACTTTTTGTGCTCAATTATCGTTGTTTCACTAGGACACAATAACACTACAGCGTTCATTTTCGGCACCCTAGTGCAAAAGGTATCACTGCAGAGGCTAAAAGCTAAATTCATGTATTTCTCAAGATTGTTTATACACTTTTTCTGTCCGGCACTACCATCTCTCAAAATGTGGGAAGCAAAGACCTTCGAGCTCAAAAGATGTGTTTCACAGTATTTAAGATCAACATATCCTCATAGCTTATATATTTACGCTAAAATACGACTTTTGGATGTTGACTGCGGCAAAAAACTTTTTTCGTCCCACAGCATCACATTTTGTAATACATATGTGGAGCGCTTATAATTACAGCGCAGGTGCTCGCAAAGGTTCAGTGTGGCAGAGTATGGCAGAGAACCGTGCTAGATATTCCAATGCGTTAATGTGTAACAGATTTTCGGTGGGAAAAACTAGTTTGTGGAAAACATTAGTTCCGATTTTGACCACTAGGTGCAAATCTGGCGTTGTAAATACAAGAAAAACGTACAGAACTGTTTCCACGTGTAATGGATTAGGAACGGGTCGTGAGCAGAGAATGTCAGACTACTGAGAAAGGCACAATGTTTATTTTATAATTAATATCCATTTACACGATTTTTTTAATATAAGCTGCGGCGATGTCGATGAGATTGTGCATCCGACGAGATCAACAGCAGATTTCCGGTGGAATTTGAGCACTGTGTGCCTGTACACTGGATTTCAGATCAGGCAGAGACCGAGTGTGTCCACGACAAATCTGTTATTTCCCGTAGTGCGGCCAAAAAGGTAGGTGGAGCTCTCCTCAGCTGCTACGATCAGATGACTTCGTAGCAGCTGAGGAGAGCTCCGCCTACCATCCTCCAAGGAAGCCACGGGTCTGAAGATGGTTATAGAAATATAACCGAAACCGGTCACCTATGCTATTGACGCATAAGTGTTGTGATAAAGACTGAACTTTAGTTAAAATATAATACTCTATTGATCACTGTTTCTAAAAAGGTTACCAAAATTGTACTACAGGAAGTCCAAGATGCACGGTTCATTGCTGCGGTCTCTGGATCTTCGTGAAAAGTCGGATTTCATCTGAAATTTCATGCAGTGGTTTACTTAATTTTATGCAGTGCAATAAGTATGACGGATGTCAAGTGAAGGTAGCAGACTGTAAGAATAAAACTTTCTCGCCTAATAGTTTCAGAAAAATCGGAACTCCACAGAAAGAAGTCCAGAGGTGTAAGATCAGGAGAACGGGCTGGCCAATTTATGCGTATATATATATATACGTTTTTTAAATGGGACCCTGTTAGTTTTGGTAGCACATCTGAACATATAAACAAATACGTAATCAGTGCCATTTGTTGCATTGTAAAATGTTAATTAAATCCGGAGATATTGTAACCTAAAGTTGACGCTTGAGAACCACTTCTCCGCTGTTCGATCGTGTGTATCGGAGAGCACCGAATTACGTAGGGATCCAAAGGGAACGGTGATGGCCCTTAGGTACAGAAGAGACTGGAACAGCACATTACGTCCACATGCTAACACCTTTTTATAGGTCTTTTTCACTGACGCACATGTACATTACCGTGAGGGGTGAGGTACGCGTACACACGTGGTTTCCGTTTTCAATTACGGAGTGGAATAGAGTGTGTCCCGACATGTCAGGCCAATAGATGTTCAATGTGGTGCCCATCATTTGCTGCACACAATTGCAATCTCTGGCGTAATGAATGACGTACACGCCGCAGTACATCTGGTGTAATGTCGCCGCAGGCTGCCACAATACGTTGTTTCATATTCTCTGGGGTTGTAGGCACATCACGGTACACATTCTTCTTTAACGTACCCCTCAGAAAGAAGTCCAGAGGTGTAAGATCAGGAGAACGGGCTGGCCAATTTATGCGTCCTCCATGTCCTATGAAACGCCCGTCGAACATCCTGTCAAGGGTCAGCCTAGTGTTAATTGCGGAATGTGCAGGTGCACCATCATGCTGATACCACATACGTCGACGCGTTTCCAGTGGGACATTTTCGAGCAACATTGGCAGATCATTCTGTAGAAACGCGATGTATGTAGCAGCTGTTTGGGCCCCTGCAATGAAGTGAGGACCAATGAGATGGTCGCCAATGATTCCGCACCATACATTTACAGTCCACGGTCGCTGTCGCTCTACCTGTCTGAGCCAGCGAGGATTGTCCACGGACCAGAAATGCATGTTCCGTAGATTCATTGCCCCGTGGTTTGTGAAACCCGCTTCATCGGTAAACAGGTAGAACTGCAACGCATTCTCTGTTAATGCCCATTGACAGAATTGCACTCGATGATTAAAGTCATCGCCATGTAATTGCTGATGTAGCGACACATGAAACGGGTGAAAGCGGTGACGATAGAGTATGCGCATGACACTACTTTGACTCAGTCCACCGGCTCTCGCAATGTCCCGTGTACTAATGTGTGGGTTCATGGCAACAGCAGCTAACACACCAACTGCACCCGCTTCTCCTGTGACGGGCCTGTTACGGACCCGTTTGCGTGCTACGACCATACCCGTTGCATACAGTTGGCTGTAGATGTTTTGCAATGTGCGGCACGTTGGATGCTCTCTGTCCGGGTACCATTCTGCATACACCCTGCTGGCTTCAGCTGCATTTCGTCGACACTCGCCTTGGTGAGTATCATCTCCGCCTTTTCAGAGTTCGAATACACAATGGTCACAGTTCCTACAACACTACACTATCACAGACGTCTGGTAACACAGTGTACTACAGTTGGTCTGCGTGCGGAGACGAATGCAGAATAACAATAGCAGCAAGCGCTACATGCGGACACTGCGACAACTAGACCAAACCACAACGGTGCACTACAGCCACACTCGTAATCACGGTCGTCATCGTAAACATGTCCCTGCAGATGCTGCTCGCCGACCGTGGCCCGTGTTTGTTGTTACAACACACAACTGAACGTCGGAGGTTTCAAGCGTCAACTTTAGGTTACAATATCTCCGGATGTAATTAACATTTTACAATGCAACAAACGGCACTGATTATGTATTTGTTTATATGTTCCGATTTTTCGGAAACTATTAGGCGAGAAAGCTTTATACTTACAGTCTGCTACCTTCACTTGATATCCGTCATACTTATTGCACTACATAAAATTAAGTAAACCACTGCATGAAGTTTCAGAGAGTTAGCGGAAGTAAAAACACATTGCGTAAAATTTTCATATGCTTTATTGTAGCTCATACATTGCCGTAAATGAAATCTACACAAGACAAAGAAATGTTATTTAAAAGTGAGAGCGTTAGTGGGTTTTATTTTCAATGGACAGTCTCTTGCGACGCGTACATTCACGTCCATGCGCATCGCGAATCATGCGGTCATAGCAATCGTCATCTAATAAACGACTCAATATATCGAAACGAGGTTTTCTGCAAATTATAGCATGCAATGAAGCACATATGTTGCATGACAAATACTCGAATGTCTTTTATTCACCGGGATATGTAAGTAATTCGTATGCAGCACTGATTGGTCGGCGTCTCAGGACGCATTCAGACGTCCATAGCACTACAGGAAGTATTTTAGCTAAATTTCAGTCTTTATCACTACACTTATGCCTCAATAACATAGGTGACTGGTTTCGGTTATATTTATATAACCATTTTCAGACCCAAGGCTTCCTTGAGGGATGGTAGGTGGAGCTCTCCTCAGCTGCTACGATCAGTTGACTTCGTAGCAGCTGAGGAGAGCTCCGTTTACCATTCCTCAAGGAAGCCTTGGGTCTGAAGATGGTTATATAAATATAACCGAAACCAGTCACCTACGTTATTGAGGCATAAGTGTTGTGATAAAGACTGAACTTTAGTTAAAATTTAATACTCTATTGATCACTGCTTCCAAAAAGTTTACCAAAATTGTACTACAGGAAGTCCTAGATGCACGCTTATACACTGCCGGTGTAAAGTAGTGCACGTCCCTATAAGACTTCGAGAATTTTGATACAGAACTTCCAAAAGCCACTCATCTTTAAAATTTCAAATATTTATTAAAGATGGATAGTCTACAAGTGAGAAAGAACATTACAATATGAGACAAGGTAGTTTCTAATATTTTAATTCAAGGAAAAATGTCAACAGTACGTATATATCTGTAAAATGATGTGCCACATCACTTACGATATCGAACTTCAATATTAACTATTTTCATGAAATTTCCACTGAATTTGATCACAGTGTAAAATATTGTTTATCACAAGTGCATTATTCAGTAGTCATACTTCAAGTGAATTTAGTATTTTGTTGAACCCTCTTGGCCCTTACTCAGACTTCACTCTATTGTACATGGAATCTGAAGATACTGACGTCAATTTCACCGTGTCACACTTCCACTATCACCTCCAGAAACTCCTGTTTTGTTGCAAGCTGCTTCTCCTGAACTACTTTCCCAACCAGTCGCCACAAATTCTCAATTGGATTCAAGTCTGGTGAATTTCCCAGCCACAGAAGCTCTCTGACACCCAGTTCAATCATGACAGAACGAAGCTGAAATGGTAGATTTGGGCGATATGTAACAGCAACCTTGGAAACTACATTACAAAGATGAAATCAGCAAAAGTCATCATCTTCTTTATGTACGACATGATGCAGACCCTGTTGGAAAATGCACTGGGCATCCCTGAAATCACCACGTGCAGTGAACATCAGAGGGCACTGAATCACAACTTCGACTTTATCACCATTCACTGTCCCCTGAACAGAGCATAGTCTTTTAACACCTGGTACTTCATTCTCCGGTACTTCACTGCTGCGGTCTCTCGATCTTCGTGAAAAATCGGATTTCATCTGAAAATATCAAATTCTCCGCTGTTCCTTTGTCCAGTTCATTTGTAGACTGGCAAGTGCCAGCCTCTTTTTCCTCATTAAAGGAGTTAAAAAAAGTTGCTTCTTGGCAACTCTAGTCTTCAATACTCATTCCACAGAGTCTTTTGATAACAACAGATGAGCTGGAATCAATTCCCGTTTTCTCTTGGCATGCTTTTGCCACTTAATATGAAGTAGCACCCCTTTTTTTCTTATTAATCGACGAAGTATTCTGTACTCCCTCGGTGAAGAAAACACTGGTTTCCGCACAGATGAGTTCTTCCAAAGCAGAAACCACATGCTACACGAGGTCGTCTAGATAACGTGCAGGCATTACTGTACACCACACAGACCCTCTAGGTGTACTGCACTCTCTTCGAAGAAGAACGGATCGAGAATAAACAAGCTTGCGAATCCATACCACTGAGTGACGTACGGCGAGTGCAGTGCCCCTTCATGCAAATACACGCGGTTTAACAGTACACCAAATTCGCCTGTTGTTTGAATTCATTGCATCTTGTAGTGTCAAATGTGCTTTTCCTCTCCGTATAATACTGCCCGCCCACATGTCATCAACTACGATCTGTGCCAGAAATCGAACAGCAAGTTCGGGATGTAGCTATTGATCTTGAGGTAGCAGTCGCTGTGACATCTGGATATTGTATGGGTGCCAATGTACTACGGACCACAAAACTTTCTGTACTGTTGACAGTGGGACGGACAATTCCCGTGACGATGCACAGGCATTAACACTACACTGGACATGTGCTCTGTAGTCAGTCAAAGCGAAAGTAACCTCGTCAGTAACTTCCGTCGGGATAGGACGACTTCCTCTTCCGGGTGCCACACCAAGCTCAACCCCGTTTTATATTTTCGTTATCACCTTTTTCAAACAATTTAATGACATCGGGGCTCTCCTCAGAATTTTCAGTAATTTACACTCTGTCAACGCAGCACTGGAATTGTTGCCGTTCACGTAAAACTATTTCACTAACAGCGCACAGTCTCTCCTTGACAGCCTCATGTTCACTCACTCTGTGGCTTGTTAAATGACTGCGCGGGCGTCTAGCCGTCACACAAACAGTGTACGGCGCCAGATTTACACCTGGTTACCAAACTTGGAACAATATTTTTCCAGTGGAAATCGGTTCCCCATTATTTCATTAGCGTATTAAGAAGTTTCGCTGCCATATGATATTGACAGCCCACAATGGACCTCTTTGCGTAAGTGTACCAATCCTTTCCCACCTCCATCTGCCATCATGTAAAAACTAAAGGACTAAGTGGGAAACTCTGTGTCATACCGCACTATTGGTACGGAGACTAGCACTAGCCAGGCTAGAGAATTATTGTCCCCATACGATGATTCCTGTTAATACCACGAACACAATCGGCCATGTTCGTGCAGGCGTCTTTACCGGGGCAAGAACTGCTATTGAATTGGACCACATTGTCTTCAGCGATGAACTGTTTTTCTGCTCTCCAAAATAACCAAAGTCAGCAAGCAGGGCGGCGAACTGCAAAGAGGTCCCACTCTTCCGCTGCTTTGGAGAGAAAGTCACTTCTGGCGCCACAAAATGATAAGCCATCGACTTCAGGTTGTAACACCATAGCTTAGACACTACATACTTTTTGTTGATTCGTTTAGCTTTCTGTTTTGTTCAACATCCCATCGTTGGACTTCTGTAATTAGTGTACGATTGATTCGATACTGTAATGAAGTGTAATCTCTGTAATATGCACAATATGAGCAAATGATCTTTTGTCTTCCTCATATAATCTCTTTGGTTATCTTTAACATTAAATAATTTTATTTACATAATTTTGTGTAGCACTACCAATATATGCAAATGTTTTGTTTTATTTGAAATGTTTGTTTGCTGTTATGTAAATTGCTGACCTTCACTTAGGGTTCTTAGTTATTTTGTATGTAAAACGTGTTGTGGTTCCCCTCGGGAACGGAACTGTGTAGCGCGCGCAAATTGTGGTTGGCTTAGGTAGGAAAGGTGGAACCAAGAGTCAGTTGGGGACGAGCTACCAAACTGTGCACTGCCCATGTAAAAGTTGTATATTGTGCTGGTTCCGCGAGAGTCTTTTCCTGCCGCTTTCCAATGCCTCGGATGGATAGATGGATGGATAAATAGCTGGAATTATTCTGGAATTGGTATCTATCATCGCCACCAAGAAATGACAGAGTCCAGCAATTCTACCTGCAATTCCACCTACCAAAATGCAATCGCCACCACAATGCGCAATCACTATAATGGAGCACTGTAGTAATGTACAGTGAAGGGTCAGCTTATCAGATGTTTTAGTGTGCTCAAATATAAGGTAACTTATAACTGAATTTATGTACCTACCTTGATTATTTCCTTATCACAACACCTCTCAGGTTCCTCTCCATTTGAACTATGATTACCGATTGTCCTAGTTTGTGGAAAAAATGAGAGCCTCAAAGACAAATATTTAATCAATTAATGTTGTTTGATCGTTGGTAAGAAGAGAGTATTCAGATTTACTGTGGATTTAGTAAAATTGTGGGGGGTTGTAAATGTAGTCTTGTGAAAGCCTCCCAGTGATGGAAGCAGTCCAATTTAAAGTTTTTTCGGAGTTTCAAAGTCACCTATTTAATCATTTACTTGAAAGTAGAAGACTGTGGTAATAAAGACAATTTGCTGTTTCTTTTAAAAATTAAAATTCTTAAAACTGAGGCTTATAAAGTTTTGCTTAGTTAATGATGATAGTGCTCCCTGTAGTAAATTTTAAAAAAGGTGAGTCAGTTTCTTGCAAATTTGTCAACATTGTGTCTCACCGTAGTAAAAGTCGTGAATTGCATTTATGGAAAGTTATATACTCGTTTGCTAAGTGTTTGTCTCTCTTGTGTATTGGAAGTGCATATTAATAGTATAACAGGATCCACAGTTTGTCGATTGTGTTAACGCTAGGTAACAAGTAACGAGAAGACCACTATCTATGAAAACATTAATTTCTTTATTCGAAAGACAGTGAGAAGTAACCTCTTAATGAATTCCATTTAACCTTCATTCTTAATAGAAAAGTATTTAGTTGAGAGAGACTTATCCTGTGATCAGTTCATAATTTTGCAGTGAAGTACATTTATAATTTTATGTCAGCTAGGAAAATGTTTGAACAGTAATACTGAACCTATGTCCAATTAATGATTCTGCAGTGAATATTAAGAGTAACGTTATAAAGACCATTCAGTTTGAATAAACCCTGAAAGTAATAGTGTGTTTCGTTATCTGTTATTTTTTGCAAATAGTTTGTGCTGCTCTAGCTGTTACTTCCAACCTTAAAGTTAACATATGCAGGTGTCTGAGTTCATTGCAATCGCGTGTGGTAAAGTATAGGTTGTGTTTATCCGTTAAAGTTACTCATACCTACGTTCTTAAACAAGAACGTTAATCTTTCTCTTGCCTAATTAGGCTGGCGACCATTTTCCTTATTCTTTAAACAGTGCAGCTAGGTAAAACATTATTTTTTACTTTTTAAATAATTACGTAATTCTGACTTTCACTTCCGATAAGCCACATCCGTTAGGCACAACGCGGTCAATATAACAAAATCCCTCTCAGAGGGTAACACTGCTCTGCTTCTTCATACTATAATTACTAGAATAAGAACAATTTATTTATACGAACTGCCTCAGGCTTTGAGGTTATGATATAGTAGTAGCAGACGGAAGTGTTGTAAGGTGATTGAGGGAACTCTGACGGCACAACAGCGCGTCACGAACGTCCTACACCCTCATATCTAACCTGTCTTGTGGTGCCATTTTTCAACAAGATAATGCTGAGCCACACAGAGAAAGTCTCTCTATAAGCTGTCTGGCTGTGAGTACTTCTATTGTTAACAAGATCCCCTGGTATGTCCCCGATGGAACACGAATAGGACCAGATCGGACGTCATAGTACTAGTGGTATTATACGGTTGTCACTGACACGTTGCAAGCTTGCCTGAACAGAGGATACGACGGTTTTATGACATCCTTGTAAACCGAATCAATATTTAAATACCTGCCATAGGGTGTGCCAGCGCCATTCTAATAAATTGTGTCATACTGCTAAGTTATTTGATGCTATTGTGTAGCCACTAAAATGTCATCACATACCCTCTCAAGCCCCAACTTAGATTTCGCTTCTTCTTCACCTTTCAGCTGCTTCACATTCTTTGCCAGGCAGTGTTGGAACGCAATTAAGATAGAGCCACTGTGTATAATAAGTTGATGTAACTCGATATGAACTAAAACAATGTGCGAAAGCCAATGCGGAAAGGCAAATGACCCAGCCATTGGCAAAGACATCATCTGCGCGAGGAGTAGCAGAGTTTGGCATAAAAAGAGTTTCAATGAAGAAAAGAAGGAGCAGAAGATTAGGGTTTAACGTCCCGTCGACATCGAGGTCATTAGAGACGGGACAGTGTGAGCGAGCGGCGGTGAGAATCGAGATAAGGTACGATATTGGCAGTGAACACGAAGAGGGGTGTGTGTGTGTGTGTGTGTGTGTGTGTGTGTGTGTGTGTGCGTGTGCGTGTGCGTGTGCGTGTGCGCGTGCGCGCAATTTGTACATTAACAAACTTCAGCCGTTCATATTCCGAGTTACAGAGAGAATTTATAGTTGTAATTACTTTGCGGATATTAATGGATGCTTCAGACTGCATAAATCGGTAGGAATGTAGGAACGTCGTTACTATTGGGTACGCGCATAAGTTCGTAACGTTTTTCCATACGTTTAATAAAAACAATAAGGAACTTCCTGCACGCTTGTTCAACAGAGAGCGGAAAAGGTGAAATGTGAGGGCACCAGATCAGGTGAATAAGTTGTTTGTGAAATGACTACCCAACCCAATCCCTCTATAGTGTTTCTTGTCTGTTTACTTGCTAGCAGAATGCATTTCACAAAACGAAGAAATGTAGTATCCGATGAGTACAGGTGATTCACACCTGGAATCAGCCGTTTCACAAAAATGCCTCGATGTAACAATGTGTAAAGATACGAAATGAAACGATCGCATATGCTCAGTCGCAGGCTGCAGGCTGCAGACTGCAGTTTATTGGTTGTGTACTTGGAAAATGCAGTAAGGATTCCAAGGAGATAATTTGCTCTACACTCGTGCTACCCGCCTCAGAATAAAGAAGCGGCAGTCCGTGAAACTCGTACCAAATGTGACTAAAAAGCATACTGAACGTACACAGTGACGGACAGCATGAGAGGTCACGTGATTGTTTCAGCGATTTGATATAGGGCTCAGTTAATCGTATTTCATCAGCATTCAACACTACGCAGCAGTACTCCAAAAGAGGACAGACAAACTAATTGTAGGCAGTTTCTTGTGAGTGTTCTGCCAATAAAACGTAGTCTATGCTTCGCCTTCCCGATAACATACTGTGTGTTCTTTCCAATTTACGTTTTTCGTAATTGTAGTTACTACATATTTAATTGAAGTTACGGCCTTTAGATTTCATTTATTTATGGTGAAACCGAAGTTTAAAGGAATCCTCTAAGCACTCATGTGGATGATCTCATACTTTTCATTATTTGGGGTCAACTGCCAACTTTTGCTCCCTACAGACATCAAATATAAATCATTTTACTATTGGTTTTAATCTTCTGATTAAACAACGGAATCATCCACGAACTGCCTAAGGCGCGGACTGTGTCCTAAATAGTTTATAAACGTGAGGGACAGCAGAGGGCTGTAACACTAAATTCGTTAAGGCCAGAAATCACTTGTGGTTCAATGGATGACTCCGTTAATTTCGGTGAACTGTGACCCCTCTGAAAGGAAATTACGAATCCAGTCTCATAGCTGAGACAATATTCCATAATCACTGAATTTGATTTCAAGCCGCTTGTTAGGTACGGTGTCAAAAGCCTTCGGCAAATCTAGAAGTACAGAATCAAAATATGGTGCAAATGGCTCTGAGCACTATGGGACTTAACATCTTAGGTCATCAGTCCCCTAGAACTTAGAACTACTTAAACCTAACGAGCCTAAGGACATCACACACATCCATGCCCGAGGCAGGATTCGAACCTGCGACCGTAGCAGTCCCGCGGTTCCGAAGTACAGGATCAATTTTAAATCCCTTTTCGATAGCAATCGACACTTCGTGAAAGTAAAGAGCTATTTGTGTTTCACAAGAGAGATGCTTTCTAAATCCGTTTAACAATCTTTTGAGCCTACTTCACTAGAAGCAAGTCAGATACCCAACAGACATATTTTCTGTTTAGCATTCCTACCAAGATGAGTATCAATTTCAACTTGACTAAACAAAAGCGTCGGTTGAAAGGACAATTTTTGAGGTATCAAGCTATCGTCAGAATGGCAATGGAGGGATATGAGGGTTGTACACAGGGCTTCACATAAAAATGAAGCACCCAGAAGGCGTGTCAATGTAATTTATTAGACGTACATTCTATCGGTGGCTTTGTAAGTGATGATGCAGCAGTTCTTTGTAACAGATAGAACGGCCGCATTTAGCGTTCGTACCAGGCCTGGTAGGGTTTATAAGGGGTATGGAGATGCCGCGTAGTCGTGGGAGACTGCGTTAGCAGCACCTAACAGAGTTTGTACAGTCCCTCATGCAGAGTCGCCATATGGCCAGCAGGTAGTATAGTGCTGTATCCATATTTGTGGCGCATTCGGATGAGACTGTGGTCCGATGTACGACTGCATGGGAACTTGACAGTGATACTCGTCTTCAATGGTCCACTAGACATGTATGACCACTACAAGGGCGGATCATAACCCCTCCACGTCTGTGCAGTCCATCTGAAACAAGTAATGGACTATCTACAACATTGGCTGGAGTCTAGCAGCATACGACCTAAGGAATTACCATCGCATATGTTGGCTGCCCTTAACACTGCTACACAAACGGCTGAGTATGGAGTAGTGCCGTCACAACGAATCAAGAACTGCTACTGAATGGTGAGAATGACGGCGACCAGCAGACAGGTTCCAATATTCCAATATCTTTTGAGAGAAGCAGCGGTATTACACAAAGTGTCATGGTGTAGGGAGCCAGGGCCCAACGGTGTGTTATGAACATCACGCACCTACATACATTACCTCCCATGTGGCAATACCGTAGAGCGATTTTAAACAGGCCAGTGCAAGATCCAAGATTGGTCCCAGGCAGAACATGAGTGGGACCAGCTTGGATGCCCATTCCGTCTTTTAGCCTGTATCCGTGATGCCAAGGACAACAGCTTTGGGCCAGTTTGCTGCTGGAAGGGGCTTTATGACACCCTTCCAAACTGAATGAGTTCATGCATCCACACAGAGGGAGCGGAGCATCATGTTAAGTTGCTTATACTGTAAGTTCTTTGTAAATTTAACTCGAATTTGTAATCACTGAAAAGACTTCACATACCCTATTAACCCGCAATTTTTCCTCCTCTCCTTGCAGGTGCATTACGTTTTATTGTCAGGGAATATAATTTTATAGGGAAATTGTTCTTTGACTGCGGTAAGCAGGTTCAAAAAGCTGTGGTTGCGTCAGTTACGCAAAAATGGAGAGACTTGTACGGGCTATACTGCATTGAAGTGCTGGATCAAACCAGTTTTTGGATTACATGTATGAAGTACAACTATCTCTTTGGTTTCGTAAAGGGAATATGTTCTTACACCAAACAAATAAATAAATTTCCTTGTAAAATAAAGTTGCAGGGCATTTCGTATCTTTCAGTTTTTCTCGAAACTATTTCATGCACTGTTTGTTCTGTAATTATTTTTCAAGAATGCAGCATATCTCAAATGACGGGCGACTTTCTCTGTAGTTCTCTTCCTCGAAGCGCCTTCCTAAGTACTGTACCTATGCTATATATATCCATACTTGTTATTGTATTTTCACGCTTCCTGACGACAATTCAGCGAAATGCCGACATTGCGGCCAGAACCACTCGTTGAAGTTCTGTTTTTCACACCTAAATCATAATGAGGCAAACTTCAGGTCGCCCATCTGTCTCTTCAGATTCGAAGTTTCAATATTCCATTCGTTAGTCCGTATAACGTCAGAATTACGCATCCTCCTATTGATAGATGTCTCCTGATTGTTTGAAGTACAGGGATTAGCTCTGCAACTGTTGTGTGTGTGTGAAATCTAATGGGACTTAACTGCTAAGGTCATCAGTCCCTAAGCGTACACACTACTTAACCTAAATGATCCTAAGGACAAACACATGCACCCATGCCCGAAGGAGGACTCGAACCTCCGCCGGGACTAGCTTCACAGTCCATGACTGCAGCGCCCTAGACCGTCCGGCTAATCCCTCTCGGCTCTGCAACTGTTCTAAAAGGAAGTAGTAATTACGCAGTCCGCTGGGACTGATAGAAATGGTAATTGCAGGTAACTGTTCGTTAGCGGTCTATGTAATTAACTTTAAAATTGATTAGTCTTGACCTTAATAAAAAATGTACTGACAATGGTAACTGGTTTCGCTTACTTGAAGTTAGTGCAGCTACAAATTCTGCTCCGTTCGTAGCCACCACTATCGCCGGATAAATCCACGGTAATAGAAATACTTCTGGGACTTTCACTTTCTCAATCCCTTCAGGTAGTCCCAGAACAGAACTTCCACTGTTGTTTTAAGACAATGGGAATTAACATTAGTAGTCATTTGACAACACCTGTAGGATAAAGTGCGCCTCTACAGTTTCCAGGGCATTCCAGTCTTCAACCATACACGTACATTTTACTACTGCACGCTTCCTAATGTCATACCCCCCATTTTTATACGTTCTTACAGCTGAAAATATTATTTCCTTTACGGTATTTCTCGGAAATATTATAGGGAAATGGAAATGAAGTCCCATGCTGCTTGACAGAGTGTAGGAGGGCGATGCAGGAGACCTGCAGCCCCGTACTGGGCAAGATCCTAATGGAGGTGGTTTGCTGTTTCCTTCCTCCGACTGTAATGGGGATGAATGATGACGATAAAGACGACAACAAGACCCGGTCATTTCGAGCAAGATGAAAACCTCAGACCCCGCCTCGAATCGAACCCGGGACACCATGATCTGCTAGCGAGAACGCTACCGCGAGACCATGAGCGGTAGACTATAATAAAATGTAGTCAACAGAAACTGTCGTCTATTGGCTCACACCGGTAATAATCGGTTGGCACTCAAAATTAAACTCCGTAATGTACGGCAACAGCCAATGAAGTTCACTCTAGCCTGCCGTATGACATATAGTCAGAAAACATTCGTCGGGCGTTGAAAAGAAAAATGCGTGTTCAAAGGCGAAGATGGTCTTAATAAACTAATGCCTGATCATTACGGCCACAAGGTGAGTTACTGGAGATGAGTAGGCCAATGTTGTAATGATGTGTCCCTTTATGAGCAACTCAGAGAAAGATAAGGTACACATAGTTGCACCGTTATGTTGTGTGATGAGTGGCACGAGCTCGTTTCATATTCTGCCGGCGCTGCGCTTCGACGTGGCAGATGAATGGCTGCCATCTAGCAGTGCGCCCGCGAACTATCTGCTGACGGTCCTTTGCCAGCCGCCGACGCGCGGTTGCGTAACATCAATCTGCGTAGCTGCGGTTCGCTGAAAACCGGTTGTCCGTATAGATGAGGTACAAGCGAAAAATCTAACTACTGATAAATTCGTCACTCGAGCTAAGTAGTTATATGTTCCTTTTAAGTGGTATAGGCACGTGGCATATCCGCAAAGTACTAGTGCGGGACTGGAATCATTGAGGCGCGTCTCCGCTGGAAGAAATTCAGTTTCCCCCCGTCTCTCCAGAATACAATATGGAAATTTTTTTCCCAAGTCGATAAATGCTCGTTTTTATTTAATGTGGATTTCTGTAGTTACAAATCAAGCGTGTTGCCATGAATGACATTCTGAAACGATTTTGTTTTTGCAAAAAAAATGGCTCTGAGCACTATGGGACTTAACATCTGTGGTCATCAGTCCCCTAGAACTTAGAACTACTTAAACCTAACCAACCTAAGGACATCACACACATCCACGCCCGAGGCACGATTCGAACCTGCGACCGTAGCGGTCACGCAGTTCCAAATTGAAGCGCTTAGAACCGCACGGCCACATCGGCCGGCTTTTGTTTTTGCAGAACTCGATATTTGGTCTCAGTCAGTTAAAGAAAACCTGATAGACAGTGCTTCGCTTCAGATACAATATAAGGGAGAATAACAATGCAGAACGTCACTGTCAATAATAATGTGAGGGAGTTTGTTGTAAAAACGTCTGTAGGCGAACACTTGCTGCCACAAACATAAATAGAAATAAATTAGTGGTTTACACAATAAATTAACTCCTGATCGTTGCTCAGTTTGATCCACCTTTTGTCACGGAGAAGAAACACCAACGAAAAAGCGTACGGGAACAATACTGGTGTGATAAAGTACAGTAAATAATGGGTGTATGTGTATGCCGCAACATTTCAAACATCATCAGAGACGTCCGAAGACAGACTCTCAAAAGCAACAAGACCTGAAAGAAAAAAATCAATTAATAACGTACCACGCGTAGCACAAACTTCGTTCAAACTACTTTTCTGCAGTAATGAGGAAAATCCAAATTTGGTTAAACTATGTTTTGATATACGACAGAATCAGCGAACACCATAGCTCTCTGAGGTGAAACATTCTATTCAAGACAGGTTTGGCTGCACAATTTGTGCGTCATTATCCATTCCCAAGCATAGACAAAGGAGAAGATTGTCTCTTATTCTTGGATTGAAGCAAAAGGACCAAAATGATTTAACCAAGTATCCCTTCTTTACCGAATTTTTCCAGAAAGCTTTAAGAGTCCCAGCCAGAAAATGGTCCAAATGAAATGCATTAATTTTCTGACTCCTGTACCAGTCAAAATAATGAAGCAATAATGATGTGCTCACTAACAGATTTCATGGAAAGAAACACAAAATTTAATAAACTAGTACATTATTTCCCTATTCGTGGTCATTGCTATAAAACTGACAGAGTATTTAATACAGAGTACAAAGGCTAACGAAAAAGGGAGACATTCTTTCACCGACTGAGTATTATAAAGTACTGGAAGAACAAGGCATCCTCAAAACAATAACGATTGGAAAGCAAATCCAGTGCACTAAAAGCCCAGTGATCTAAGATGTGTTTCAAAATGACTGTTCGGAGTGGTGGCTTATGAAAAATCTGAGCATAAATTGTCAGTACTGTACGCCTATTATAGAAGTCCTGTAGCGGTTGAAGTAGAGAAACCCTGAAATTTCCAGGAGGTGAGGAAAGCGGCCACCTTGGATACGAAGAACGTGGTCAGCAAGGAAAAGAAAAAGTATGTCTTAAAACTTATGAGGCATTTTGAGGTATCAGTCGGAACAGAATTGTTTTACAAGGCCGCTGTTGAAAATAGTTATATTGTCATTCACTTGCGGTTGTTGCTATTTTGGGCTTCTGCTTATCAAACATTTGCGAAAAAAATATGATACTGAAGCATTATGTTGTATAACGTCACTGTATTTCTAAGCAAAACGAACAGTAAAGTATCATTTTTCGTAATTAGTGTTAAAAATTAGTAAGAGAGAGCTAAAATTCAGCAATTATGTTTATATTAACAAACACTTAACTTTAGTTATCGACTTTGTCCCTCAGCCCTGAAATAAACAATGAAAAATTTAGAACAAACACACAATCGGAATCACGCCTACAGAAGCTATGCACATGTTGAATTATCTTGTTTATATAAGTAGTATTTCCGTAAGATATTTACAAAATGCATTTCCTGAAAAATTAACTTTTCTGCAGTTATAGAGTTCTGAAACAACGTTCCTCTGTTTCTGTAGGTGACTCCAAGAATAGCTGTTTCAAGACCCTTCGACACAAAAGTCTTACAGTGAGTATGAAGGTAAGCTACATGTCCGTAGGTTGCAAAAGAGTAAGCTGTGCTCATTCCATGAAACCGACAGGCATCACTTCAGTGCAGTGACTAATCGTCAGCAGAGGATGATCAGATTCTATTATGGTGCAGTTTTAGATCATCTAGAGCAGTGGTTTACAACCTTTGTGAGACAATTATCCCTGAACGCAGTCAGATGTTGACTAGTACCCCACAGTATCATAAATGTTAGTGACTAAATAAACTTCAGAAAACCATAAACGAATGAGCAAGTGAGACGGCTATTGCTGTTGTTTCTAATAACAATTTTATATAGAACGATGATGCAATTCTGAGTACACATTGAGGGTAGACAACTACTTCAGAACGTGCTTCCTCTGCACAATTTCTCTCCCTTGTGCTTCACCCAAGCCATGCATCTGATTTAGAATCAACCAAATTAAAATGTGTGCACTATAATAGGCCTACTGTTTGCAAAACACTTGATTGCTAGATTCGCGACTTCCGAACTGTAGTACCTGGGAGACTTCAGGATGCCAATGCACTGTGATTTACGTCTACTACTACTGCTGCTACTACTACTGCTGATAATAATAATAATAATAATAATAATAATAATAATAATGATAGTGTGTAGACCCTACAGCAATTTAGCTACCTTCGCATCGTTACTGTTGTGTTACACGGACAAGTGGTTCAGTTCACCCTTATGAAATGAATTACGAAGAAATTTCTGGTCCATTGCAGAAACTATCTACCAGAGAAACCCGGCATTGCCTAGGTATTTACTTACAGCTGTGCGTCCACTCCCGTAAGAAGCAGCGTCTGACATACTGCTTAATGTTTATGATGTCATATTTATTGAACTAGGCCTATGTGCCGAACAAATGTATAATTTTGTAGGTACCCGAGATTTTAGCAACAAAGTAATAAAATTAAACGTAATGCACGATGCGGCAGTTTTTCACTCATCACAATGTTAATGACGTCATATCTCCTGAACCATGTGTCTACAATGATACAAATTTCCAGTTACATTCAGTGCTGTATGTTCATACTGTCTGCAAACAGTATTACGAATAAATAATAAATTGTAACATCATGCTTCATGAGGTAGATCTTCTACATTAGCAGCGAAATAGTACTTATGATACCTTTTTGCCCCTTTCGTCATGTTTAGGAGCTGTCAACGGGGAAAAATTTCCTAATGGTTCGAAATTATGTGTGAAGTTTTTTGCAAGTCACTAAGTGCTCTAATTCTCAAATATTGCGCGAATAGCTTGGTAATTCATGCGTCGCGAGATAGTAAGGTATATGTGTATGAAGTTTAATTGAAATCGGTTGGAGGATTTACAAGGGGGTGTGGAACAAACATGCATACAGACACACAACTATTTTTATAATATGCCTGGATTATATATATATATATATACACTCACGGTCATAGATGCAAAGTACAAAGTATGTGAATATATGATGAAGGAGATGTTCATATATTTGTTTCACAAGCTGTAACCGCAACCACATAGTGTCACGAATTAATACCAGTATTTGAAAAGAAACGCGATTACAGGTTACTTATGAAATCATTTTTATGGTCTTACGAAATGTTGTTAACAGTAACCTCTTTTAAAAGTTATTTAGTTTCATTGCTCAAACGCAATCGAACATGTTTGTTCTACGCCCGTAAACAATTTCATTTTACCCATCAGTATGTAATTACTCGGGGTTGGGGACCACTGATCTAAAGCACTCTACAGGCGGGTGCCCAATACTTCTTTCGGGTGAACTTATATGCAGTATACTGGTAATGCCAGTGACATAAAATGACATATTCAAGAATGCGGATCTGCCAAAAGAAGTGGCACAGTAGTTAAGATACGGTGCCCCTATTAGGAAAAGCCGCGTTTCAAATCCCCATTGTGGGGTGACTTGAAGAATAAATAAGCTCTTCATTATTAAATCATTAATATCTATTTACAATGAACCGTATTTTATGATGATCAGATTAAGGTACCTCGGGGGCCATACAGATACGAAAATGAAAAATGCTCCTGTTGTAACACAAAAAAGTGAATATGTCCTGGACAGAGTTCGGTAAGTAAGAGAAGGAAACTAGCTTTTAGACTTATCTGGCAGCTTCGAAGACATTTAAACTATAACATCTTGACATATTCGCGCTTTCTTACGAGTTAACACTACATGCCCAGCGCAGAGGAATCTCTTAGACTCAACCTTATATACGTATGGTGAGGGGCCTAAGGGTAAATAGACACAAATTTATTTGCTTTTTGAGAGGACACTATCGTCTGGGAATAGTGTCTTTGATTAGTAACCAAAAAGTCTCTGGTTATAACCCCGTTTTCGTTTACATTTTGAATAAAAGCATCAGCAGTGACGCCGAAGACTTCCGGCATAAGAAGCCCCCTTCATTTACCCATGGTCTTCTTAATGATGGCGGAGTAGCGGACAGAGGATAAGGACACCCCCTTGCCCATGGGGTCGGAAACTACCCCTGAAGATTGAAGGCTTGAAGAATCAGCAATGATCAACGACATGAGGATGTAGAAAGCATGGAAACAACTGCATTTTAGACATGCAACGTACGGGGGGGGGGGGGGGGGGGGAGGGGGGTCATTGAAAAATTATCGATATATTGAAAAATACCTATTGGCAGTCTTAGTCGACCATGAGTTGCTATCTGACTTAAGTTGGCTCTGTTGAAACGCGCGGTTATGCCCCCAGTATCATTTGCATCGAAATTACCATTACACTCTAATTGTTCAACAAAAATATGGTGCCGGCCGCGGTGGTCTCGCGGTTCTAGGCGCTCAGACCGGAACCGCGCGCCTGCTACGGTCGCAGGTTCGAATCCTGCCTCGGGCATGGATGTGTGTGATGTCCTTAGGTTAGTTAAGTTTAATTAGTTATAAGTTCTAGGGGACTGATGACCACAGATGTTAAGTCCCATAGTGCTCAGAGCCATTTGAACCATTTTTTGAAAAATATGGTGATTGCTAGCTACGAAATCAATAATGCGGTGATTAGCATATGATACCAAATTAATATTTATTCAGAAAACAGGATGAGCAATATTTCTAGCCTAACATGATAACAAAATACACTCGCTAACCTAACTAGCCTATCATTGGCACAATGCATTCTCTTATCCTAACTACTTAACTCAACACTGAACCCGCAAGTGACTCTATTGCAGTTCTGCCTGAACGGACACAGACTCAGAGAGCGCCAGTCAAAGAGCTAGCGGAATATGAACTCATTTAGAATTACAGTGCCCTACTTTGGCTGATGATTGCTAATATCACCGTAATTCTCCGTGATGATTACGGCGGTCGGCCAGCCAACGTCGTGATGCCGTCTTTCCCGTGAGCGAGCTTGGCTTTAATCTCCAACGTGGACGTGGTTTGCGCCCGTAAACTCCTGTATGTAAGTGTTCAATTGCGGAGTCCGTCACTAGTCAATACTCAAGCTACTTGCACATATGCCAAGAGGAGTTGGTCGACGCAAGTGCGCGGCAGCAAAGGTACACTTCAGATTGCATATGAACACCACAAGTTAATACAAATCTGTTTCTCTCCTCAGAGGAACAGATAATGCTACGTGTGTGGAGTCGTATGCCCTAAACTATTCAGACTAGGAGAGTAACCACTGGACTCAATGCCGGTAACTTCTCCAACCTACGTCTCTCCACGCTCTCCAAGCAGGGCAGCTAGGCACCGCGACTGCTCTCTTCCACAGGCGACCCCAAAGTCCTCCATCAGAGCTTTTGCAAATCTGGCCGTTCTTCGTCGCATGGATCCGTGCGCGTTTGTACCCAACCACGACACAGAATTCTCCCGCGGTTACAGTTGCCGCCAAACTTTTAACACGTATCTCTACACGCTCTGCGCCAATCCCGTCACAGTCTTCCGCAAACTTTCCACTGTGGCGCGAAATCGTGTTTCTCTCTTTCGCATATAGCTCCTTCTCGCTTCTTGTTGTGATGGCCCAGCCTCTCCAAACGTCTTTGGTGGTCTGAAGTGCCAGCCGACAAAGGGGTCCGGCCGCGGCCATCCCGTTAGTTTGACATGACATAAACACCTTCCTTAGGGGTTCCGGCCGTGTTCCAGCCTTTGAGCCAATCTCGTTAGTCTGACATGACACACATAACTTCCTTTTCTGTGCCCATTCTCTCCTACCAGTGGGCCAATTATCAATTACTATTCGGTGTATTAGTACTGATTTAGCATCATGTAAGGTGCAAAATCTGCTACCTTACAGACATATAGCATGTATCCACAGAACACGTGACCTGCAATTAATATAGTGTTATGCTTATCTCTCCATCGGAAAAACATTCTGGAATAGTCCCCCATTCGGATCTTCGCTTTGGGACTCCCAATGGGGATGTGACCTTGGGTAAAACGAAACGTAACATTCTACGAGTTGAGGCGTGTAATGCCCGAAGTATGAATGTGGTAGTGAAGCTAGAAAACATGAGAAGGAAAATGCAAATACTCAAGACAATGATTTCTCATCAGATGAGTCGGGTAACATCAACACCGACAGAAAATGTTGTAACGGGAGCAGGATTCGCTACGAATAGGAAGGTAGCACAGTGAGTTAGTAACTGTGATCAATACAGCGATAGGTTAGGTCTCATCAGACTCGACAGCAAACCAACACCGACGACGATAGTTCAGGAATACCTGCCGACGTCGCTATCCAAAGACGAAGAAAAGAGATGGTAGGTTAGTAATTACGGTTGCATCTCAGAATGATATTTGACCTCAAGGTAAGACACACCCCATAATTAATGGGTAACTCGGTACGTAAAGGAAAACGAAAATCTAATAGTCATGGAAGGAGCGGAATGTGATTTTAAGGGAATGATTAGAAGAAAGGGATACGGAAGAATATGGGCCTGGTACTAGGAATGAGAGACAGACTAATTGAATTCTGCAACAAATTTCGGTCAGTAATAACGAATGATCTGTTCAAGAATCAGAAGAGGAGGAGGTGTTCTTGGAAAAGGACTGAAGATAAGGGAAGATTTTACTTAGATTAAGTGATGGTCAGGCAGAGAGTCCGATGTCAGATATTGGATCGTAAGGAATACCCAGGAGCATAATCTAGTAGTGATGAAGAGCAGGCTGAAGATTAAGAGATCAGTCATGAGGAATCAATACGCAAAAAGTGGGATGCGGAAGCAGAAAGGAATGAAGAGATACTCTCGAAGTTCTTTAAGGCCATACATACCGCGAAGGGAGTAGTCCAGTAGGCAGCTGAGTTCAAGATGAATGGACGTTTCTAAGAATGAAACTCACGGGAGGTGGGAATGGAAACATAGGTACGATGAAGGTAACGGCGAATAAACTCTGAGCAGCAAAAGAAATACAGTATTTCAGTTTTGAGATGAAAGAAAGATGTACAAAAATGTTCATGGAAATTAAGGAATTGGGAAATGCAAGTCTCTTACGAATAAATAAGAAGTGCAGGGGAGTTAAGGCGAAATGCTGTGTGAGAAATGTGAAGATATCTAAACAGAAATGTTTGTCGGACGAACTGACCCAGCTTCAAGGAAAATCAAAATAACCTTGGGTGAAACTAAAGGCAACGGTTGTATTATTAACAGTGCAATGGGAATACCGCGTTACATTCACAGGAGAGAGCTGATACGTCGAAAGAAGACACTGAAGGCCTCTATAAGGGGAAGGACGTAACTGATAACTTGATAGAAGAAGAAACAGGAATGGATATTGGATCCAGAACTAGAATCACATTTTAGAAAAGTTCCGGAAGACTTAAAATCAAATATGTCAGGAGGGATAGATAACATTACGTCACAATTTCTAAAATAATTTTGGGGGGGGGGGGATTTTCTATCAAACGACTGTTAACGTTGGTATGTAGAATGTATGAGTCTGGCGATATTTCATCAGAGTCTTGGAAAAACGTCATCCACAGAATTCCGAAGACTGCAAGAGCCGCCAAGTTCGAGGATCATAGCAGAATCAGCTTAACAGCTCATGCATCCAATTTGCCGACAAAAATAGTACACACAAGAGGAGAAAAGAAAATTGAGGGTATGCCAGATGAAGATCAGTTTGACTTTAGGGACGGTAAAGGCACCACAAATGGAATTCTGACATTGGGGTTGATAGTGGAAGCAAGATTAAAGAAAAATCAACACACATTCAGAACTGAAAAAAGCGCTCGACTATGTCAAATTGTGCAAGATATTTGAAATTCTGAGAAAATTATGTGAAGCAATAGGGAAATATGGGTAACAATACGTACAAGACCCAAGAAGGAATAATAAGACTGGAAGACTAAGTACGAAGTGCTCGAATTAAAAAGTGTGTAAGACAGGGATTTAGTCTTCCACCGATGCTGTTCAGTCTATCCACAGAAGAAGCAATGATGGAAATAAAAGAAAGGTTCAAGAACCGAATTAAAATTCTAGTAGAAGGTTATCAACGGTGAAATTCGCTGATATCACGGCTATCCTCAGTGAAAGTGAAAAAGAATTAAAGGATCTGTTAACTGGAATGCACCATTTAATGAGTAAAAATTACGAATAGAGAGTAAATCGAAGAAAGAAGAAAGTTGTAAGAAGTGACAGTCATGTGAACAGTGAGAAACTAAACATCAGGATTGGTGATAAAGAAGTAGATAAAGTTACGGAATTCTACAATATAGGCAGCATAATACCCCACGAGCAACGACGAAATAAAATAGTAGACTAGCACTCACAAGAAGAGCATTCCTAGCCAAGAGAAGTCTACTAGTATCGAACACACAACATAATTTGAATAAGAAGTTTCTGAGAATGTACGTATGGAGCAAGTATTGTGTGGTTGCGAGACATGAACTGTGGGAAAACCGGAACAAGATGAGAATTGTAACATTTCTGATGTAGTGTTACAGAAGAATGTAGAAAATTAGGTGGACTGATAAGGTAAGGAATGTTGAGCCTCCGCACAATCGGTGAGGAAAGGAATATATGGCAAACACTAACAAGGAGAAGGGACAGGATGATGGGACATCAGCTAAGGTATCAGGTAATAATTTGCATGCTATTAGACGTATCTCCGGAGTGTAAAACTTGTAGAGAAAGTCATTGGAATGCATGCAGCTAATAACTGAGGATGTGGGTTGGAAGTGCTACTCCGAGATGAAGAGTTTGCCACAGGAGAGGAATTCGTGGTGAGTCCCATCAAACCAGTTAGAGGACTGACGACTGATAAAGAGTGTGAGTGTGTGCGAGTGTAAGTGTGAGTGTGAGTATATGCATCTACAATAGGAAGTAACCGAGTGTGGGGGTGCATATGTAAGAGGAAGTATCTCAAGGTGGGTGTGTATGCATCCTAAACCTTAATGCATACTGCACGTATGCCTCCTAAACCTTAATGACAGGTTTCGTCATATTGCACGACATGACAAATGACATGTAGGATGAAGCAATGGCAAGTGCCATGTTACGCGGCATGGCATATGTGATGTTGCCGTACTTGACCCATGCATAACACTAACAAGTAAAAAACCGCGACTATGTCAAGTTTTTCTGATACAAATGCCTCTGAAGTTGCCAGGTAAGTCGTAATGCTAGTTCCCTTCTTTTACATCCGTAACTCTACCAAGGAAATATTCGTATTTTTTTATGCTAGGATAGGAATATTTTGGTTTTGGATCCCAGCTTTTACTCTAACGTAGGTTGTCGTTAGACCGCCTTAAACTAGCGACCGATGCAGATTTTTGTTGGCTCGGACGATGATTGCTCCCGTATAGGTTTTCTTATTGTGTTTAGAACCATGTTGTCTGTATAATGGCAACGGATAAAACCTTCATAAAACAACTGTCTTCATACAAACAAAAAAGCTAACTGGCACTAGTTCGAACCATAGAAGTGGCGCGCGTAAGAAAACTCACAAAAAAAGGTTTTTGCTTGTAAAATACGATTTATGCTAGATTTTAAAAACCGAGTTTTCAGTTTTATCATGTGAATACGTTTTTTATTTATTAGATTCCCGCATTCAGTTCATTTAAGAAAAAATTTTAAGTGTTACATTTATCTAAACTTGAAACTATAGTATTTCGACAAAGGGTAAAGATTATTGTATTACGAAAACCGTTTTACTTCTTCTAAATAGATTAAGTGAAAACCTACCTTACGCCGACTCCAAAGTTTGCACCGATTTCAATGTTTAAAGAATTCAAAGTGATGCGCTTCAAAAACCTCCCAGAAAAATCAGTTCTTTGCATGTAAAAAATAAACGAAACAAATTTTTTTTCAGGCGTGTATAAATTCTTAGGACAAGGTCCGATAAGCCGATGGAAGAATCTGAATCCTCAGCCTCTCTCTGAATCCTCAGCCTGTTTTGGAAGTAAAATCTGAACGTTGCTGGTCTGGTCCAAAACAAAATCTTTTTCTCCATGTTCTTTGCGCGATAAGTGAGGACTAAGTCAGTACACTCCTCTCCGAAAACGGCGATTCTGCGGGCAGCCTATACACACACACACACATTTGTTAAGGCGCTTCCGTGCTGTAACGATAGTATTCCCGTGATTTCCGTAAATCATCCATGGAAAATACCTGGACGCTTCGCCGTCCGCTGTGGCCGAGCGGCTCTAGGGGCTCCAGTATGGAACCGCGCGACCGATACGGTCGCAGGTTCCAATCCTGTCTCAGGCATGGATGAGTGTGATGTCCTTAGGTTAGTTGGGTTTAAGTAGTTCTATGTTCTTGGGGACTGATGACCTCAGATGTTAAAACTCATAGTGCTCTGAGCCATTTGAACCATTTTTTGGACGCTTGCTTTGCAAGCTTAAGTCCGTCAATGTCCCTCATCGTCTTTCAGACATGGTTATACAGGGTGTTCCCGCAAGAATGTGCAAAAATTTAACAGGACGTAGAGGATGTACCAATGTAAACTGCTATGTAGGGAACCTGGGGTCTGCGAATCCTGCTTAAGGATATTACCATCATTGACACAATGAACGTAAAATTTGTAATGTATCTCACAAAATGTGCTAAAACTGACGGCGAACAAGATTCTGACGTACCCTAACAAATATCCCTGGTGTGTTTCGAATCACGTCACAGGCAGCTACAATACTGGAAACTACACTGAACTGCCAACCAAACTGGTATAGGCATGCGTATCCAAATACAAACATGTGTAAACAGGAAGAATATGGCGATGTGGTCAGCTACGCCTGTTTAAGACAACAGGTGTCTGGCGCAGTTGTTAGATCGTGTTACTGCTGCTACGATGGCAGGTTATCAAGATTTTACTGAATTTAAACGTGGTGTTATAGTCGACGCATGAGCGATAGAACTCGGCGTCTCCAATGTAGCGATGAAATTGGGGTTTTCCCATACGATCATTTCACGAGTGTACCGTGAATATCAAGAGTCCGGTGAAAGAGCAAATCTCCGAATTCGCTGCTGCACGAAAAAGATCTTGCAAGAACGGGACCAACGACGACTGAAGAGAACCGTTGAACGTGACAGAAAGGCAACCCTTCCGCAAAGTGGAGAAGATTTCAATGACGGGTCATCAACAAGTGTCAGCGTGCGAATCATTCCACGAAATATCATCGATATGCGATTTCGCAGCCGAGGACCCACTCGTGTACCCTTGATGACTGCACGACCCAAAGCTTCAGGTATCGCCTGGTCACATCAACTTCGACACTGAACTATTGATTACTGAAAACATGTTGCGTGGTCGGACGAATCTCGTTTCAGATTGTATGGAGCGAATGGACGTGTGCGGGTATGGAGACAACCTCATGAATCCAAGGACCCTGCAAGTCAGCAGCGGACTGTTCAAGCTGGCAGAGTCTGTAATTGTATGAGCGAGTGCAGTTGGTTTGTCATGGGACACCCTGATACGTCTATATACGACCGACAGATGACACGTACGTAAGCATTCTGTCTGATCACTTGCATCCATTCATGTCATTGTACATTCCGACGGACTTGTGCATTTCCAGTAGGACAATGTGACGCCCCACAATTCCAGAATTGCTATAGCGTGGCTCCAGGAACACTCTTCTGAGTTTAAACTCTTCCGAAGGCCACCGAACTCCTCAGACATGAAAATCATTTAGCATATCTGGGATGCCTTGCATCGTGCTGCTCAGAAGAAATCTCCAGCCCCTCATACTCTTATGTATTTATGGACAGCCCTGCAGGATTCGTGGTGTCAGTTAGAGATGGGCAAAGTCGTTCAGCCTTGGGAAGGAGCTCACTAGTGATCGCTCTTTTTTGGGATCGGTTCATTTTTACTCGTTCACGGATCATTGTGTTTGGTATGAAAAATGGAAAATTGAAAATTAGAAGCATAGGTGACTGAAGATGGAAGGTGCCAAGAGGGGGCACTTGCCTCCCTTCTGGAGTACAGAGTTTTGATACAGAGCAGAATTCTCACACACTTGTAATTTTCGTGATTCTACAAAACATCTCGTTTAGGCAATTGCAGCGTTATATGACTGATTGTAGTGAAATAATATAAGGTGGCGCACGACAAACCGGCCCCGAGTGCAGTCTGCTCGCCAATTACGTACGATTTGTTTGCCGCTACGGTCAGAATAGATAAACATGCAATAATTAGGCAGTGAAGAGATAACAAGTAAGCTAATGCAAACAACTTCCAAACAATAGATGACCATTGGTGTGCGACAATGAGCAGTCTAGTACTCTGGACCGTTGTTTCGTGCGTCACCCTGTACCACTGAAATAATATTGTAGGAGTTATTATATTCTCTTTATAAAATGTGACACCATACACTCGATTACAAAGTGCGGTTGTAAGTAGGTCTGCCTTCCGTAACCATGAACGTGCTCTTTTACCTCAGATAAAAAAAAAGACGGAAAATGGCCACTCGTGTTTGCAGTGCCGACGTCCTTTGCATGTGTAATAGCAAAAAAAAATTTTGCATTTTTACAAGTATTTCTTCTGCTGTTTATCGAAATAGCGAAGTAAGCTGATACGCTGTTTTGTTACCAGAAAAGATGTACACATTACATACCACGTAATTTTTAAGTAATTTACGTAATTATAAAATGCATTTTAATTACCGGTCGTGGGCGCTGAATAGAATATGAAAAGAACCAGAAGTTCAGAGTTCAGTAAAGGTTTGAAACAGATCTAGAATGGGCGTGCGAAGCGAACGAAACGTTCAACTCAATACTGAACTATGAGCAGCCTGCAGTGGAACTGCGACGAGTGGCCACGCGAAGGAGGACGAGTCCGGCCGAGCGAGACGGAGACAGACGGGAACGGGACCGAGGCTGCAACGAGACCGGCCGACGTGCCCTTCGGGAACTAGACCGACCGTTTCCCGTTCCCGGGAACTATTAGTAGAAAGCCGGGACCGAAGTGAACTGTGAAACACCGTTCCTCAGAATTCGATCCTCACTCGTTCCGTTCATCTAGGTGAACCGTTCCTTTGGACCCGTTAGTTCGCGAACGACCCATCTCTAGTGTCAGTACCCACCAGAACTACTTCAGACATTAGTCTATTCCATGCCACATAGTGTTGCGGCACTTCTACGTCCTCACGGGGGCCCTACAGTTTCTTTGGATGTTCAGTGTAATTCCATCTCCGTATCCACTGGGGTCTCACACACAAGAGACTTTGGATATCCCCATAGGAAATAATCAAGGGGTCCACGTCACGTGTTCTCGCAGGCCATGGAATAGAGCTTCCCGTTCAGTCCACCGAGCAGGAAAAATACGAGTACAGCAGTGGGATGGTTGCAGATATCCACACTGAAGTGAGGCGGTACACGATCACGTTCTATCCACATTCTCTCACGAACAGATAAGGGTACATTCTCCAACAACTCAGGTAGAATTCTTTGCGTGAACCTGAAGTACACGTGTCCATTCAGACGGCCAGGTAGAGGATATGATCCAATAAGATAGTCGCCTACAATGCAAGTGCAAATATTCACAGCAACACATACTGAATGGTGTGACCCTTCTATAGCGTGACTGTTTCTCTGATACCACTTATGGCTATTCCTGCTTTCAAAATACCATCACGATCAACTGAGGCCTCCTCAGTAAACAGCACTATTTGGAGGAAACCTGGTCCATCAATCTATTGTTGGAGCAAACATTGTTACAATGCTATCCTCTGTGCAACGTCAGTTACAAGCACTGCATTGATTCGTTGTGGGTGATATGGGAATAATTGTTGTGCAAGTACTCGTACATATAAATGAACAGCACACCTGGTGTAAACTTGTATGCATGTTGGTTGTAAACAAGCTGAAGAACAATAATGCTAGACAAAGCGGTAGGCACGTTTACTTCCATGTCTCCTTAAGCTGGCTTCTCTGACCCCAGCTTCCCTACCTCAAAGTGTTCACTCGACCGTTCTCTATGTCCTGTTAGAATTTTGTACGCTCTTACAGAAACACCGTGTATTTGCAATTTTTGTCGAGTATTTTTTGAATGTAGTATACAGATGAAACATCATAGAATGATCAAACCTAGTTTACGACCCATTACTTTTTTATTTGCACTATTATCTTTTTTTGTTTCAAAAAGCCTTAGTAATCTTTCTTTATTGTGGTCGCCTGTGCGTTGGTTCTGGTGTAACAACTGATGTGACATTATTCTGTCAGAAGACTTTGAACTAATGGAGACAAAAGAACTCCTGCTTCGAATACGACTTGAGTCATTAGAAAGAGCGCAGTTCATGCTCTTGCGAATATTTGACAGCTAATTGGTATGGCAGAGCCGAAATTAATTCTTTTATCATCAGGAACAGACAACACTTCTTAAATGTTTGTTAGTTGTGCACTGTGTTTTAACTCTAAGATTCATTTACTTCATTTGGTCAGACCGAGAAAGTCTCAGGGTAGGAAGGTATCCCTCCAGACGAAGTAAAGTTACTTTCATATTACTGGGAGAACATGAACCTCATGGAGGGGAATAAGTTTTCTCTCTTACTTATTCTTCATAATTTGGCATTGGGGAAGGATGCTCTCTGGCGGCATGTTACGGAGGAGAAAACGTAATTACGATGTATGTACTCTTTTACTGCAATTACCTCTGTTTTTGTGAAAATAGCTTCACACCAGTGGAACGCCCTTTAAAATACCATCACCAGAACCAACAATGTAGAACACAGAGTAATGGGACAACCTTCATATGAAACGAAAAAATACTGTGTTGTTTTCGCTGTCATTGTGGGTACAGTTCAGCAAAGAGTCGTTTTTCTCGTTTTTCAAAGCATTCAGTGAACTCATACCAAGGTGCCTATCAACCAACTCCTCGGCAGTAGACCTGTCCATATTGCTAATGTACAACAAACACTGCTTGAAAAACAAGCCCGAAGCAGTAATGAGCAACACTGAACGGAAGCTTGAGGTGGAAGAGTAGCGAATATCGCAGGTCAATGATCGAGCTTGTTTTCAAACAAGACAAACATCGCATAACGTTGATATTTGCCCTGTTACGCAGATATTTTCATTGCAATACGAAGTTAAAAGGAAATCTGAGATTAAGCGAAGTGCAATTACCCCGTCTCAAGCCACCGGAGACGCTGGATTTTTTATACTAAATTACTCAGAAAATATCCACGAAAAACTTCCTAAACTCTGTCAGAGGAGATCGGTGCCACCTCTTTCATCGATAAGACCCTAAGCAAACAAGGACGCGGACGGGCATACTGGGATCTTATTGCAAGAAGTAAAGGAAATCCTTAGCTTCCTTCACTTATCATTCTAAAAGCTAAACAGACAGGAATTTTACAGGGTCTTGGATATGCTTGTCAACAATGGAAGATGAGATTAATTACGCTATCGGTAACATGATCAGTGCTTACTCTATTGTAGAAATTACGTGAACAAAGATGTTAGGTATAATACACAGGAACTGGTAACACTATTTCACAAACGTGAATAAGTGATTATCTACTTGACAGAGGATCAATTAAGGGAAACGAAAGAGGAAGATATCTCGGGCAACGATAGCCTACGAATCTTTAGAGTTATTGCCAGGCATGTTTCGAACAAAACATGACAGGATATCTTTAGATGTAAAGGATGAAATGCATGCTGACCAATGCCGCCGAGGAAGGAGGTATAGTTCATTGTACGAACGCAGCGGTCATGGCGTCAGAGCGACTTGGTGCACATGATTCTTGAAGCAGTCATGAAGAAGCAGAAGCGTTCTGTGACTATTCTGCCGTTACCTGAATGCCGTAAGTTGTCGTGAAACTGGGACACAGATGGCGAAGGACATGTGTGTAAGTGAGCTGTCCAATTCTTTAAGTACGGTCTCCTAAATGGCGTAAAGCGAATATAATGTTGTCTGAAAGAGACATATCAGCGCAGTTTTAATTAGAGTAGGAGCACAAGCTTAGATTGGGGCAGGATGGGAAAGAAATTTGCATGTCCTTATCAAAGGAACTATTGTTACAATAGCCTGAAGCATTTTAGTAAAGCACTTTTGCAGAAGTAAGGGAATAGCCAACCTACAGACACACTCTGATACACCAAAATATTCGCGCACTAAGAATTATCCGAATGTGACGGGAATCGGTAGATGTGATGTAAATATACAGACAAACCAATGATAAAATTATAGATAAATTTAATGGTTTTTTTCAAGAGAAAGAGTTTCACAAATTGAGGGAGTCTATAATGCGTGCTCTGGTCCTCCTTCAAGTAGTTGTTGGGATGATTGATAAAGTTTTTGGATAACCTTCTGAGCAATATTTTGCCAGATTCTGTCTAATCGACGCTTCAGACCGTCCAAATCCCGAGTGGGTTGGATCGCCCTGCCCATAATGCTCCAAATAGCAATCTCCTTTGGCCAAGGTAGGGTTTGGCAAGAAGAAAGATAACCAATAGATCTCTCGCGGTGTGCGGCCGGCCATTACGAAATTTAAGCTCATTATGGCTTTCAATCAAGGGCAACAAAATGGGCGTAGAATTTCGTCGACGTAACGATGGCACCCGTCGTATAGAGGTAGAGTGACTTTGCTAGTAATCAAAGTGTCATCCAGCACATGTTAGAAACCCGCCACAGCTTTACTCTTGAATAAATATCGTCAGTAGTTCCAGCCGAAGACTTTCGGCATAAGTAGTCACCCTCAGTCTGCCAACAGCTTTGGTCAAAGAGGGCGGAGAAGCCGAGAGAGGTCCATGGCACTCTCTTGTCCTTGTGGGCGGGAACTTCCCCTAAAGGACGAAA
Source organism: Schistocerca serialis cubense (assembly GCF_023864345.2). NCBI lineage: Eukaryota > Metazoa > Arthropoda > Insecta > Orthoptera > Acrididae > Schistocerca > Schistocerca serialis. Next base: position 486,448,804 of record NC_064642.1, on the reverse strand, counting down.
GAATCACCAGTGACACACGGCATGAGGATGTAGAGGGAATGGAAACCACTAGATTGAAGACGTAAAATGCGTATCCACGCTACATGTGGGCCATAAATGATAAACGTATCACAATGATACCTCCAATGGAAAAAGATTACGGAATAGTTCCCATTTGGATATCCGAGAGAGGACAGCCAAGGGGGGAGGTACCCACGGGAAAAAGACTGAATTAGCAACGAAAATATAACTTTCTATAAGTAGGGAGGTGGAATGTCAGAAGTTTCAACGTGGCAGGGAAGCTATAATATCTGAAAAGGGAAATGCTAATGCTCAGTCTAGATACGGTAGGGGTCAGCGAAGTAAATGGAAAGAAGACAAGGATTTCTGATCAAATGAGTATAGGATAAAATCAATAGTAGCAGAGAATGCTATTACAGGACTAGGATTCGTCATGAACACAAAAGTAGGACAGAGAGTGAGCTACCATAAACTATTAAGTGACGGAGTTGTTCTCAACACAATCGACAGAAAACCAACACTGACAACGATGGCTGAGGTCTACACGCCGACGTGGCAAGTGGAGAATAAAGAGATAAAGATCATAAATGAGGGTACTGAACAGGTAATTCAGTTTTTAAAGAGAGATGAAAATCTAGTACTCGTTGGAGATTAGAATGCGGCTGTAGGGGAAGCAGTAGAAGAAAGCGTTACGGGGCAGTATGGACCTGGTACTAGAAATGGCAGAGGAGAAAGATTAAATGAGTTTTGCAATAAATTTCAGCTATTAATAGAGAATACGCTGTTCAAGTATCATAAAAATAGGAGGTATACTTGGAATACTGCCGGGAGACACGGTAAGATTTCTGTTACATTACATCATCGCCAGGCAGAGGTTCTGAAATCAGCTACTGTATTGTAAGGCATACTCTGGAGCACATACAGATTTAAATCACAGTGTAGTAGTGACGAAGACTAAGCTGAAGTTTACTAGACTAATTGGGGAGAATCATAGGGAAGCACTAAGGTATCAGGAGATAGTTTGGAAGTTCTCTAAGGCTATAGACATTGCCAAAGGAACAGCTCAGTATGCAGGTCTGTTGAACACAAATGGATGTCTGTGTAAGGGGCAATGGTGAAATGGAAGCAAAGACAGAGGTACAAGGAAGGTAACTGCCAAGAAACGACGAGTAACACAAGAAATACTTCAGTTGCTCGGTGAAAGAAAGGAGTACAAAAATGTTCACAGAAATTTAGGAATGCAGAAATCAAGTCACTTAGGAATGCAATACATAGGACGTACAGGGAAAATAAGGCGAAATGGCTCCACGAAAAATGTGAAGAAATCGAAAAAGAAATGATGATCGGAAGGACAGACTCAGAATTCAGGAAAACAAAACAACCTCCGGTGACATTAAAAGCAGGGGTGGTAACATTAAGGGTGCAACGGGAATTCGACTGTTAAATGCAGAAGATAGAGCGGAGACGTTGAAAGAGCACACTGAAAGCTTCTTTGAGGGGGAAGACGTGATAGACGAAAAAACAAGAGTCTATGTAGAAGAGATCCAGTATTGGATTTTAAAGGAATGTTGCAAGACTAAAGATCGAATAACGCACAAGGAATGGATAACATTCCATAAAAATTTCTAAAATTACTGTGGGAAGTGGAAACAAAACCACTATTCACGATGGTTTGTAAAATGTATGAATCTGGCAACATACCATTTGACTTCCAGAAAAATATCATCCACACAATTCCGAAGCCTGCAAGAGCTGACAAGCTAGAGAATTATTGCACAATCAGCTTAACAGTTCATGCGTCCAAGTTGCGGACAAGAATAGTATCCAGAAGAATGGGAAAGAAAAGTGAGGATGTGCTAGATGATAATCACTTTTGGTTTAGGAAAGGAAAAGTCACGAAACAGGTAATCCTGACGTGGTTGATGATGGAAGCAGGACTAAAGGAAACTAAAAATAAGTTCATAGAAATTGTCGACTTTTTTGCAAAAAAGCGTTCGACAATGCAAAATGTTGCAAGGTATTCGAAACTCTGAGAAAAAGCAGTGGTAAGCAATAGGGAGAGAGGGTTAATATACAACATGTACAACAGCCAAGAATGGACGACCAAGAGCTAATTGCTCGGATTAAGGAGGGTGTAAGACATGGATGTAGGCTGTAACCCCTTCTGTTCAGTGTATACATATGAAGGAATTATGGAAGTAAAAGTAAGATTTAAGAGTGGAATTAAAATTCAATTTGAAAAGATATTAATAATCAGATTCGCTGATGACGTTGCTATCCTCAGTGAAAGCGGAGAAGAATCACGGGATATCTTGAATGCAATGAACAGAGTTGAGTACAGAATATGGATTGAGACTCAATCGAAGAAAAAGGAAAGTAGTGAGAATTAGGAAGAATGATAACAGCGAGAAACTTGACATCTGGGTTGGTGATAACGAAGTAGTTGATGTTAAGGAATTTTGCTACCTAGGCAGTGAAATAGCCCATGCCTGACGGAGCAAAGACGGCATCAGAAGGGGACTACCACTGGAGCACGTTATAGCGTAGTAGTGAAACATGGACTGAGAAAACAGAAACTGGCGAAAATTAAACTATCTGAGGTGTGGTGCTACAGACGAACTTTGAAAATTATGTGCACTGATAAAGGTGAGCACAGAGGTTCTCCACAGAATCGATGAAGAAACAAATATATGGAAAACACTGACAAGAAGAAGGGACAGGAATGCGGGCCATTTCGTAAGACAGCACGGAATAATATTCGTGGTTCTGGAGGGAGCATTAGAGGGCAAAAACTGTACAGGAAGAGCGGGTCTCAATTCGAAGCGGGACTCATCACTGAATGCAATTTTACTTACGTTAAAGCGATTCTAGACGTGTCTGGGGACGCTCCGGACAGAGGTGAGGTACCAACCTGACTGTTGTCGTCCATATAGCCCGACAATCCGATAGAGACGGTCTGGGGTGCCATTTCTTTTCGGAGAAATTTCCCTATGATGTCATCTGCGGCATTCTTAGAGTACAGTCGTACGTCAATGATGTTCTAGGCCTCGTTTTGTAGCCTTTCATGGCAAACCATCCTAGATTTACAATTCAGCAAGTTAAGGCCCGCCATCAAAAGATTGCCGGACCTCTCCCCAATTGAGGACATTTGGAGCATTATGGATTATGGGCAGGAATTTTTCTAACACGGCAGTCGGACAGAATTGGCTCGAAGTCCCTCAGGAGGACATGGGACAACTGTATCAATTAATGTCAAATCTTACTCTACGAATCAGAGTTAAGCCGAATACCTGTTTGCATTAGTGCCAGAAGTGGACCAACGATTTATTGACTTGCTCAATTTGTAAAGCTCTTTCCCTTGAATAATGCACTCAATGTTTCAGAAATTGTAATCATTTATCCGTCTGCACATGTACATCACATCCAGCGATTTCCGTCCCATTCTCATAATTTTTTTTCTTTGTATTTCTTTACCTGTGTGTCGTAGTTACGAGGGTAGGAACTTTAATAGTGGCAACTATTTATTTACAGCTCGTACAAAATAGATACGTGTTTTCATAGTTTTACTGACCTTCAGAGTAGTCTCCAGCATTGTGTATAACCCGTTGCCAGTGACGTGAAAGTCGTAGGATACTCTCAGCAGTGACAGTTGTGTTGACAGTTCGCGGGAGCGGTCTATTGCCTGACGAATTTGTAGCAGTTCTGAAACGAATGCCATGATGTGTTTCCTTCAGTTTAGAAATCTAGTTGAACTTACGAGGGCTGAAGTCACGAGAACTCAGCAGCCCCATCACTCAAACAAATCAGTAACAGCTTGCACTGTATGTGCTTGAGCATTGCCGCGCAAAATGATTGTCAGGTTCTGCAGAAAGTGTCACCACTTCTGTCTCTATGCTGTTCATTTTTGGAACAAAACCTATGACCAGCTTAGAGACAGAAGTGATGACACTTTCTGCAGGACCTGACCATCACTTTGCAGGATAATGCTGAAGCACGTACAGTGTTACTGAATTGTTTGACTGATGGGGCTGCTAAGTGCTATACCACCCACTGCACTCACTTGTTTTAAGCCCTCATGAATTCAACTTGATTTCTAAACTGAAGGAAACGCTTCACGACATTCTTTTCAGAACTGCTACAAATTCGTCGGGGAACAGACCGCGCCGCTCGAACAATCAACACAACTGGCACTGCTACGTGTATCCTACGACTTCCACTTCGCTGGTAAAGCGTTATACACAATGCTGGTGACGACCTTGAAATTCAGTAAAACTTTGAAACACGTATCCATTTTGTACAAGCTGTAAATAAATGGTTGCCACTAAAGTGCTTCAGCAGACAGTCTGCCTTATGACTGCTGATAAGCATTTGGTGAAGACGACAGTATCACCCAATTCCTCTTCGGCTGCATTACTGGAGTGAACCCACAAATGCCGATTACGAGTTGTGTGAATACTGAACTGTATCAAATGTACTCCAGCGTGGTTTAGGCGTCCAGAGTGTGGCAGCCATCCGCGAATTTCACTTGTAGTATACTGATGGCGTACTTACTTGTTCCTTGTGGGGTGTGGGACTTATCCGGCAGTCTTCAGTCTATGTGCAACCACCCGATAAAGCACTGTCACTTAGATATTAGGTATTAGAAGTAAAATTAGAATGTAGGAATAAACTAACAATACGAACACGATTACTGACTGCAACGACTCGAAGTAGTTAGGGCCAGCCCATTGGGTTTAGCTATGTGGGCTGGCCAAAATATAGTAGGTTTGTAGTTTTCGCTGGCACACTTGTAACGCTGCAGAACAGACTAGATTTGCAGAGTAATTGAAGAGTAGATGAAGAAAAAGGTAGCATGAACCTTGTCCATAACGATAGTGTCAGCTACCAACTAAAGTATAAACCTCACTGTTCACTGTTGAAATTAAAGGCCCACTAATTAGTTTTGGTGGTGGGCTATTTTGTATGATTATCATTGAATTGTATTGTTTCTATCAATTTTTACCAAAAACTTCATTCAGAAAGCTACATCAACAAGCTAGTTAGCAATTTAATGTAGTAGCATCATGTTATGTCTAGCTGGAAATATATCTTCAGCATAAGCATCATACCTGAAGCTCGATCATTTACCAAATTCATCCTCAGTGTGTATGAAATATGGGGTGTATACTCCGAAAAGCCCCGTTATTAGGCGGTTTAAAAAAAGAAAGAAAATCTTTCTTTCTTTCAGGTGTGACTTTTGTGTTGGCTGCAGAAGGATCTAAAGTTGTTGACTTATTATTGTCAACGTTTGGCACGTTTTCATTGTTGTCCCTCCAAACAAAAATGGTGTCAGTTCAGGAAAATGAATAAACTGTGGTCTGTTACGTATAGTTTAAAATTATTGCTTTAGTGCAAAAGCAGTTTCGTTCCGTTTACAGGAAGGTAGCACCAGGTGCCAATAAAATAAAAGAATGGCACAGAAATTTTTGGACACTGGCAATATTCTGGAGTGGCACACAGGGGTCGCCATGTCTCTGAAGAGCAAGTCCAGAATGTTCACCAAGCGTTCCAACGAAGTGCTCGCAAACGAATTCGTCAGACTTAATATTAACATCAGATTCCACGTGCAATTGTTCGCAATGTACCAAAAAAGTGATTGCGTCTGTTTTCGTATGAGGTGCACATGAAGTCTGATGACAAGGAACCGCGATATCGATATGTATTTACATGTTAAGTGCTTCATCGAATCGCCCGAAATCCTGCTTCCTTGTGAAGGGTAATGAGTATAATGGTTTCTGATGAAGCCACGTTCTACTTCTCTGGATTTGTGATGGTCATTGAATCCACTCAGTTTCTGGGAGAGGGTGCTTGATAGCCAGAAAAGGAACGTCTGACATGGCCTCATGTGTGACAAGATAACTGGTCCTTTCCAACATGGCCTCATGTGCGACAAGATAAGTGGTCCTTTCTTCTATGCTGAGGAGACTGTCACATCGATGTACCTAGACATCTTTGAAATTTTTGTTTCTCCTCAGGTTAAAGATCTGCAACCAAACCTTTGTTTCAACAATGCGATGTTCCACCTTATTGGTTGTTGGATGTACGGAAAAATCTGAAGCAAACATCTCCAGTACGTTGAATGGACTGACGGACTCCAGACATCACACTACTGAATATTTTTCTCGGGGGCTATGTAAAGACAGGGTGTTCGCCACTGCTGCCGGACACTGAAGACATCCATACTCGTATTGTGTGGTCATCTGTACCATCTCCTTGAACACGTTGCAGAACACCTGGGTGTAAATCGATTTCAGATCAGGCATTCTTCGCCTCTCTGGAAGGTCTCATATGACAGTCTTTTGATTTGACGTAACTTTTTAAAAAACATTTCTCGGTCTTCTGGGTTAAACCTCGAGCTGTTGACGGTCACCGCCATCGCGTTCTTCATGAGCAGCTGACTACAGTGGCTGCTACTGTGCCTGAACTATATAGTCTTTGGACGGCTTCTGATTGATCGGTAATTAAGTCATGCTGTCCTAGATGGTGTTAACGTCTCCGCTGTTGGCGCCACCGCTGCTGTTGTGGGCATGATCACTTTGGTGAATTAGTTTATTTTTTCTCAGCGCCGAAAGCTTGCCATTATACACCACTAGGATTACATCCGGTGTCTGCTTCTCGCACATTCTTCTTTATAAAGCCTCTTTAATAACACTTTACCAGTATACCGTTATTTGGGATTTATTTGAGGGCAGCGCCGTACATGTTCCGTCGGAAACGGTACGGAAGGACTGACCGATGTAGTTGCTTTTGCTTTTGCACGGATATTTTAAATCCTAGGGTTCTTTGACCGAGACTGTCCTTAACTGGATGTTACGTCTTGTGTTTCATCTCAGATGGTCGCGTTGTCTTCCTCGTACTCCGAAGACTCCTTATTCTGATATATGCAGCACCGCAGAAAGGAAGGAGAATAGTTGGTGGCTAATAAAGTGTTTGTTAAACTATTTCACGTTTACGTTTGCTGGAGAGAACCGACTTTGTATTACATCAACCGTTGTTATCCTTCAGGAAAACGTACTTCAGATGATTAATTTCGGAATCCAAGTGGTCCTCGTCAGAAATAGTTTTAACATATGTATATAATGTACTGGAACGGCTCGAGGTTTCACCCAAAAACGACGCGGCAAGAGGTCGAAGAATATTTTATACAAGACTCTCGTCGTGAAAAACTTCGTTCTCACCATCTGTACCTTAACCTTTCACCAAGAAATTTTGTTCGTCGACGCGATTTTTATGAACGTCGTGAACCGACAAACGAACGTCGAAAGGACCAACGAACCATCAGACAATACTGCTTTTCTCAACGTACAACATCGCTTAATAATTGTCATGATTTTCCCAGGTTCGAATGATTTATGCATTCTTGAATTTCTTTATACTTTTCTGTTGCGAACCTCACTAGCTGGGTGAAGTGTTGCTATATTTCTCAAAAATTTGTGTGTGCAGGACACTGTTTAGACAGTCATTTGAGCAGGAAGGAAGGAAGGAGGATAACGAGGGCAATACAGACGGAGCAGAAACTCGGTTTAGAGAAAGATGGGGCAGTCCCTTTTAGAAGGAACCATCGCGGAATTTACCATCAGTTATTAAAGTAAGGAGCAGAATACCTAAATTGCATGGCCGAAAGATTATTTGAATTATCGCCCTCCCCAATCCGATTCGAGATGGTAAACTCGGAGGTACCTCGCTCGCTTTTGAGCAGGAACGCATGTCTCCAATCGTATCGTTTTTCCTGATGCTAGAATATACACTTAAACTAATGGTTTGTTGTATCCTACGTCTGATGATTGAGATAATGAAAATTTACTGTGAGTCAGGCAAGCACTACTTTCTTAGGCCACTAACTGAAGTAATAACAGGACCACATGCTTTTCTAGAGTGGACTGGGATGCAATCACCAGAGGAAGAAATGCCGAGAACGTACGCATCATGAGCATACTTCACGTTTCGTGCGTATCTCTGCACCGGGCACTAATTACACACTGATCTGTAGTTGAAAAACGCAATAATTACCAACTTATTATCCCTTTTCCACCAGACAGCTGTAAAGTTGGAAATCCTCATAATAAATTATGTGTACATAAGTTAAACATAATGTTACGAATAAAGACATCACGTGAGCATGAAATGTGTCATTTTCTGGAAAATGCTTACAGTGGATGTAGCAGCTTATTTCACTGACGCAAGTAACATAATGCGTAAGCTTATCCTCTTTACACTCAGGGTGAAATACAACACTGGTTCTGGAAGTAAGTCGACGTGGAAGAAAATAACGTGGGAGTACAGACCTCATATATTACCTAGCCATCAGCACACTATAGATCCTCAAAATATTCAGCCGTATACGGCACCAGTGCGAGTAAATTACACAGCTAAATAATAATAAATACGAAAGTATATTGCAAAAATTAAAGCACATAAATGTCCCTAGCACATAAAAAGAAGTTAAAAACAGTACTATTCTCATATACAGTTAGATAGCCTAGTAGAATACATACAGAATGTTTCGCCATATTGTTGTTGTTGTTGTTGTTGTTGTGGTCTTCAGTCCTGAGACTGGTTTGATGCAGCTCTCCATGCTACTCTATCCTGTGCAAGCTTTTTCATCTCCCAGTACCTACTGCAACCTACATCCTTCTGAATCTGCTTAGTGTATTCATCTCTTGGTCTCCCTCTACGATTTTTACCCTCCACGCTGCCCTCCAATACTAAATTGGTGATCCCTTGATGCCTCAGAACATGTCCTACCAACCGATCCCTTCTTCTGGTCAAGTTGTGCCACAAACTTCTCTTCTTCCCAATCCTATTCAATACTTCCTCATTAGTTATGTGATCTACCCATCTAATCTTCAGCATTCTTCTGTAGCACCACATTTCGAAAGCTTCTATTCTCTTCTTGTCCAAACTATTTATCGTCCATGTTTCACTTCCATACATGGCTACACTCCATACGAATACTTTCAGAAATGACTTCCTGACACTTAAATCAATATAGGATGTTAACAAATTTCTCTTCTTCAGAAACGCTTTCCTTGCCATTGCCAGCCTACATTTTATATCCTCTCTACTTCGACCATCATCAGTTATTTTGCTCCCCAAATAGCAAAACTCCTTTACTACTTTAAGTGCCTCATTTCCTAATCTAATTCCCTCAGCATCACCCGACTTAATTAGACTACATTCCATTATCCTTGTTTTGCTTTTGTTGATGTTCATCTTATATCCTCCTTTCAAGACACTATCCATTACATTCAACTGCTCTTCCAAGTCCTTTGCTGTCTCTGACAGAATTACAATGTCATCAGCGAACCTCAAAGTTTTTATTTCTTCTCCATGGATTTCAATACCTACGCCGAATTCTTCTTTTGTTTCCTTTACTGCTTGCTCAATATACAGATTGAACAACATCGGGGAGAGGCTACAACCCTGTCTTACTCCCTTCCCAACCACTGCTTCCCTTTCATGTCCCTCGACTCTTATAACTGCCATCTGGTTTCTGTACAAATTGTAAATAGCCTTTCGCTCCCTGTATTTTACCCCTGCCACCTTTAGAATTTGAAAGAGAGTATTCCAGTCAACATTGTCAAAAGCTTTCTCTAAGTCTACAAATGCTAGAAACGTAGGTTTGCCTTTCCTTAATCTTTCTTCTAAGATAAGTCGTAAGGTCAGTATTGCCTCACGTGTTCCAGTGTTTCTACGGAATCCAAACTGATCTTCCCCGAGGTTGGCTTCTACTAGTTTTTCCATTCGTCTGTAAAGAATTCGTGTTAGTATTTTGCTGCTGTGACTTATTAAGCTGATAGTTCCGTAATTTTCACATCTGTCAGCACCTGCTTTCTTTGGGATTGGAATTATTATATTCTTCTTGAAGTCTGAAGGTATTTCGCCTGTTTCATACATCTTGCTCACCCGATGGTAGAGTTTTGTCACGACTGGCTCTCCCACGGCCGTCAGTAGTTCCAATGGAATATTGTCTACTCCGGGGGCCTTGTTTCGACTCAGGTCTTTTCAGTGCTCTGTCAAACTCTTCACGCAGTATCATATCTCCCATTTCATCTTCATCTACATCCTGTTCCATTTCCATAATATTGTCCTCAAGTACATCGCCCTTGTATAGACCCTCTATATACTCCGTCCACCTTTCTGCTTTCCCTTCTTTGCTTAGAACTGAGTTTCCATCTGAGCTCTTGATATTCGTACAAGTCGTTCTCTTATCTCCAAAGGTCTCTTTAATTTTCCTGTAGGCGGTATCTATCTTACCCCTAGTGAGATAGGCCTCTACATCCTTACATTTGTCCTCTAGCCATCCTTGCTTAGTCATTTTGCACTTCCTGTCGATCTCATTTTTGAGACATTTGTATTCCTTTTTGCCTGTTTCACTTACTGCATTTTTATATTTTCTCCTTTCATCAATTAAATTCAATATTTCTTCTGTTATCCAAGGATTTCTACTAGCCCTCGTCTTTTTACCTACTTGATCCTCTGCTGCCTTCACTACTTCATCCCTCAAAGCTACCCATTCTTCTTCTACTGTATTTATTTCCCCCATTCCTGTCAATTGCTCCCTTATGCTCTCCCTGAATCTCTGTACAACCTCTGGTTCTTTTAGTTTATCCAGGTCCCATCTCCTTAAATTCCCACCTTTTTGCAGTTTCTTCAGTTTTAATCTACAGGTCATAACCAATAGATTGTGGTCAAAGTCCACATCTGCCCCTGGAAATGTCTTACAATTTAAAACCTGGTTCCTAAATCTCTGTCTTACCATTATATAATCTATCTGATACCTTTTAGTATCTCCAGGGTTCTTCCATGTATACAACCTTCTTTCATGATTCTTAAACCAAGTGTTAGTTATGATTATGTTGTGCTCTGTGCAAAATTCTACCAGGCGGCTTCCTCTTTCATTTCTGTCCCCCAATCCATATTCACCTACTATGTTTCCTTCTCTCCCTTTTCCTACACTCGAATTCCAGTCACCCATGACTATTAAATTTTCGTCTCCCTTCACAATCTGAATAATTTCTTTTATTTCATCATACATTCCTTCAATTTCTTCGTCATCTGCAGAGCTAGTTGGCATATAAACTTGTACTACTGTAGTAGGTGTGGGCTTCGTATCTATCTTGGCCACAATAATGCGTTCACTATGCTGTTTATAGTAGCTTACCCGCATTCCTATTTTCCTATTCATTATTAAACCTACTCCTGCATTACCCCTATTTGATTTTGTGTTTATAACCCTGTAGTCACCTGACCAGAAGTCTTGTTCCTCCTGCCACCGAACTTCACTAACTCTCACTATATCTAACTTCAACCTATCCATTTCCCTTTTTAAATTTTCTAACCTACCTGCCTGATTAAGGGATCTGACATTCCACACTCCGATCCGTAGAACGCCAGTTTTCTTTCTCCTGATAACGACGTCCTCTTGTATAGTCCCCGCCCGGAGATCCGAATGGGGGACTATTTTACCTCCGGAATATTTTACCCAAGAGGACGCCATCATCATGTAATCATGCAGTAAAGCTGCATGCCCTCGGGAAAAATTACGGCTGTAGTTTCCCCTTGCTTTCAGCCGTTCGCAGTACCAGCACAGCAAGGCCGTTTTGGTTATTGTTAGAAGGCCAGATCAGTCAATCATCCAGACTGTTGCCCTTGCAACTACTGAAAAGGCTGCTGCCCCTCTTCAGGAACCACACGTTTGTCTGGCCTCTCAACAGATACACCTCCGTTGTGGTTGCACCTACGGTACGGCTATCTGTATCGCTGAGGCACGCAAGCCTCCCCACCAACGGCAAGGTCCATGATTCATGGGGGGTTCGCCATATTATTGAGTAAAGTAAAATATAGAAGCAGTAGAACAGTCAAAACAACTTACACTTTGTTGATCAACAAACAAAAGATAAAACAACAGGTAAAATAGAGGTGGGGCCGGGGATTTGTCACAGAGCAACGGTGAATAGCCTCTAATCTTTTAAAAGGGCATACTGAAACTGAACAATGTAGTCCGAAGTTATCCATGTACGCGTGAGACCATAACAAGAGACCACGTTCCTAAAAGTTTGGGTATACAACGCTCTAGAAATCTCTTGTTTCTAAGTTTATTCAAGAAGGATAATTTACGGTTGCTTTTCGGAGGGGTAGTCAATCTTGATGACCTTCAAAGTGTCCAGTAATCTGCTTGTCTATTTATTGCTATTGATTATATATTCGTTATTAGTGAAACAACTACAAACAGTTCTGTATTTACTTAAAAACATCAATGAAAACTAAGTTACGGGAACACACGTCAATATTTAAATTTTTTTATTGTATTATAAGGCTTTCTTGTATTGAAAATCATTATTCTTAAAGAATGAACGCCGTTCCGCCAATACTATTTACATTACTCATTGATGCTGTCCATTGTTTTATCGTTGTCTTATTCTGAGTTTTGATTTTATTGAAGTACGAGATACATATCTCGCCATTTACCATGGGCTTTATGAAGTCACTGTGTTTCTTATCATGAGCAGGCAACGCCTCTCTGTTTGCTAATTTCATTGAGTTCAAAATGGTTCCAATCGCTCTAAGCACTATGGGACTTAACATCTGAGGTCATCAGTCCCCTCGACTAAGAACTACTTAAACCTAACTAACTTAAGGACATCACACACATCCATGCCCAAGGGAGGATTCGAACCTGCGACCGTAGCAGGAGCGCGGTTCCGGACTGAAGAGCCTAATACCGCTTGGCCACACCGGCCGGCCTTTCATTGAGGGCAATTTCGTATGTTATCATTAAGTGTATTTTAGGAAATGTGGCCAAATGGTTTACCTATAACGCGCAACGCAATCTACATAAGCACCTCGAGCATCAGTAATAGCGAATTAATTAAAAGACATTTCCTAAGCAGGTCAGCTATTGTTAATAATCGTAGGAGGTGGAAGGCTGTGGTGGGATGCGCGTGAGGAGAGCACTAACTATATCCAACGAAAGAGGACATTTGCTGTCAGTGAGGTGTTCTCTTCACGATTTTAGAAACCTTTTGCCGAAATAGGGTCATCTTAACAACATTATTCCGTATCGTGAGGGACAGGGGGCAGAAGGTGTTGGCGGAGGGGGAAGAGGGTTGTTCTAGACAAATTCTTTTGGCATAACCTCCTCAGCAAATATGTCTCATCAGAAGGCTGGGGACACGGATGCTCTTGTAAACGTACGGCAACACAGAAACCTGCTGCAGGTGGGATAGAAAGTCGCTACAAGATAAGTTCACCATATCAAAAAGCACCCTAATAATTCGTATGGAATGGAAGCTGTTGCCGTCACGTCTGGCTTGTTACCGTTCATTCTGCTCAATACATTCTATACAGCACAACGGAAACAAATGCTAACGTGAGTGGATAATGAAATCAAGTCATCCTTCCACAATCTGAGTTGAAAACGATAAAACTGACACAAACAAAATTTAGCTACCTACCTCCTTTGATAACTGAATTTAAATACTACAGGGAATACTTATATTATGAAACGTAACGACTAAAACGTTTATGTTTCTAAGTGCTTACCAAACCGTTGGCCTCCGACTAACTGAGTGAGAAATAATCTACAACTTCCCACACACTGTAGCCTGGTGTCAATACGTGACATTACAGCGCCAGGCGCTTTTTCCAATCTGGTGGATGCTAAGAACGCCAGCGCCCTGCTCATGCCTTCCTCCAGGTTAGCGAACAAAGTCTGAACTAAAGTCGGGTGGGAATTTCCACAGCTTGCAAGTTGGTCGGCCTGATTAATCTCAAGAGGTAGTCCTCTAAAAAGAGGTAGGCAAGACGTGGCCGCCGGCCAGGTCACTCTACAAGCCAGCTTTGAAAACTAAATGCAGCTGACGTTCCCGGACCTCTACAGCGTGGACCAAGATGGCTGTTCTGATCACTCTTGCACTTTCAGTCATCCACACATTCATACTACAGCGCTATCCATGGTTAGGATTATGAATAAGGAGTAACATAGGATCTTAATACGAAACAGAAAGGAAGTAAAATGAATAATGTTCCTTGTCTATGTATTCCTTGCCCCAGGCATGACTATAAAGCAAGTAGCAGACAGCCAATCTGCTAAACTGACAGAAGACACGTTAATCGTCACAAGTAGTAGTTCCATGAAACGTGGCGGAAAGCGGTCCTGTTTGTTGTAAGTTGACGATTTTAAATTTCATTTGGCTAAGAGACTCTCAAAACTTAGCTCTCAATTACCTCAGCTCTTATCAGCGTGTAGTTATACCATAGCTTCACACGCGAATTAGCACCTCCTCATATCAACCCTTTTGGAATGTAAGAGTTTTTTTCATAACCGTAAAGCCTCAATGTTCACCTACGTGTCATTCAGTTTTGGTAGATCTGTGGATTTTTACATGACCACTGATTTATGGAACTCACAGTTAACATATATAAATTCGTATGTGTGTTAATATCTTGCAAAGCACTAGATTGATTACAGCTGAATTTATGCGTCACATTGTTATTTTAAAACATAGTATTGAATTTCAGAATCGTTGCACATAACACACTGATGGTACAAAATGTTATGGCTGCCTTCTTCATACATAATTGGGCAACCTTTAGAACGCCGTACAGCAGCTACCCGGTGTGGTATCGATTCGACTTCTTGCTACGTTTACGGAGGTATGCAAGGGGCATACAATTCCTGTAAAAAACGACCCGGTGGCATATGGGTGCAGTACTGGCGCCAGATAGCGTCCCAGTCACATGCGTTCCTTGAGTTCGGATCGGCAGTATTTAGTTACCATGAAATTAACGTGAATTCACAGTAATGCTGCTCGAGCCACTGTAACGCTGTTCTGAAAATAAGAAAAGGACAGTTATACTGTTGGAAGATGCTGTCGTCATCGGCGATGTCATCAAGCATAAATGAAAACAGGTGGACCGCAATAATGTTCAGGAGGTCCATAGCTGAAGAAGAGTCTTCGATTACTGTCTACGGAAGCTCAGCTGAACGTTCTTCATAGCTTACTACTGCCACCATCAACCTGCATCAGTGGCGGTCCATGTTTCGAGATACGTTCTCCCGGCCGACGGCTAATACGAATATGGTCATCTAACTGGTGCAACAAAAAACGTCGCACATCCGATACGGTGACACGTTTCCATTGGTCCACGGTGCAATTTCGATCATCCTATGCCCTCTGAAACTTATTTTACTATGTTGTTGGGTCCTTATGAGAACATGTAGGGGCCGTCTACTATGGAGCAACGAGTTCAACAATGTACTCTGAATGGTGTACTCGAAAACATTTCTTCCTACACTAAAATTGTATTCCGTCGTTGGATATGTTACAGATCCTCACTTTTTCTGCTTTACGGAGCAGACAAGGGTTCGACTTCCAAGTTCCATGACGAAACATGGACGTCCAACACATTGTCAGCCATTCGGGTTGTGAGAGAGTCATTCAACGACTTTGCTATAGCTGCTCACGACAGAAACACTCAAAAAGATGACCAGTTTACACACTTGTAAGGTGCTCGTTTCATGTCACAGAGCCATAGCAATCTTCCTTTACTTTGAGTCGCTTCTTTTAGCGAATGTCCCCATTTGCGATCTATATCGCCGATAGAACGGTCTTCTATTTGTCTCTGCTCCACTTAAGTAATTTACTCGCAGCGCCACATCTCCGCAACGTCGTCAGGCGGCATTCAGTCTCACTTTGGAAAATGATCACAATGCTTATCGCCCATCGGTGTAAAAAGATACCGTAAGTTGGGATTATTTTGACCCTTCGCCGGTAACTTCGGCACGCTTGCCGAAAAAAGTTTAAATTTTTTCCTCCCTTAAATTACAACATTACACCGATTAAACAAGTCTTTATGCTTTTATAGTGTCTGAAAAAAATGACCTGAAAGGTTGTGAGTTCAGTGAAGTAATATTGCGCTGCAGCACTGGACTCAATGTCGATCATTAACATTTTGAGAGCTATTACATTCCAGTAACTTCTGTATGGAGATTTCACATTAGTTATTCTAAACTATGATGAGCATAATATTAAATTCCGTCAGTAATAGGTAAAGTGGTGAAAAGCTGTCGTTTGTATGAAATTAAATGTAGGTAATGTATCTAACAGTTAACTGAAATGCTACACATTTTTGTAAAATATGGGGTTACTTTAGCCTGGGACAAAGCAATCGCAAATTGAAGAGCAATTTGTGCTAGAATTTGATGGTGATTTTGAAAGTTTATCTGATATGGATGATAATGATCAGTATCACAAATTGTTGAAATATAAAGCTTCTGGAAGATTAAAACTGTGTACCGGACCGAGACTCGAACTCGGGAACTTTTCAAAGAGTTCGAGTCTCGGTCCGGAACCCAATTTTAATTTTCCAAGAAGTTTCATATCAGCGCACACTCCGCTGCAGAGTGAAAATCTCATTGTGTTGAAATATAAATTTGCATTTGGCAGTATGTAACAATTTCACACATACAAGAAAAAAAATTCCGTAATTTGGACTAAGCGATCAGGGTGCTAAAGTGAACTACATGGGAAAGGTAAAGTCCATTCCAAACGGCCAATAGAAAAAGATAAGGTATATATAATCCTTGGGAGGAAATAATATGAATTGTCAGTGCAATACGATCAACAAAATATGGCTCCTTTCAAGTACCAGAGCTTCAGTACTTCGTGTAATAAGGCTCATATCCATACTGTATAATATCCTCAAAATGAGATATAATCTCTTTGCAAATAGTTACCATACTGTAACATTTAACTTTAAAATTAGTCAGTCCATAAATGAAATGTACTACAACTCTATATTTACGGCATCACTTTCTGAATGGAGTTCAGTATTACGTAACCTTACCTTCAAAATGTAGCGTTTCATTTCTCATCGTGGTCCTGTACGCTCACATTAGAGATATTCGATGAGACTACTTTGCCCTAACATCTTATTAGCAAGTTATCTTGAAGAAAAAAGTGAGTGGGTCAAAGTAGCCAGAAGTGCAGGTAACATTACCCGACATGTTTTATGGCGTAACAGCAACGGTCTTTGACCGTAATAGAAAAAGGTATTTTGAATTTTCTCTCTGCCACTATCCTTTGTTATCTTGCCACGTACTAAAAGACAAGCAGGAGTTGGACAAAAAAATACGTTTACGGTACACCCATGAGCAAACAGAAAGAAAACATTGAAGCTTCGGTTCTGTAGTGGCTGTAAATATCACAGAGTATGAAGGTTAATCAAATATGATTTTCTTTAGTGTAGCCATAAGCTACCTACTTGAATGGCGTACTTTAGTAGGTCTGTTTTTTGCTTGACTTTGGAAGAACAATGCACAATCTCAAGCCTTTGAAGTTTAAGTCACGAAGGGATAAAAGGAAAACGAAAGATTAATTAGGTTTACTTAAATTTGGAAGGGTGGAGGAAGTGACTTTATTGAAGTAATAATATCAGAATGGAAATTATATAGGTTAGAGATAGTCATAAACATTTAATGAGTTGAGAAAAGCTGTATTAGTAACAGGACCGAGCTGTTTTTGGCATCAAGTGATTAAATTTACCAAACAATTATGTAAGCTCCCTGGAAAAAATTGTGCAAAATTTTTTTGTATGTGAATGTTGAAACAGAGCAGTCTGACAGTGAATAATATTCAATTTTCGCAGCGCAGCCCAGAGAGCTCGTAAATGGCATCATCCTTGGGCTATCTGTATGCAAAGTAAACGAGTCTCCAGTAGTCAGTGTTGTATGAAATTATCCCCTAATCGATTCTGCACAAACTACTATCGGACCGCTTCACTATTCACTTACATGAAGGACACACAATGATGCTCTCAAGTGAAAAACAGGAGGATAACATGTCATCTAGGAATTTAGTATATAAGTGAAATTCAACACTGACTGCTATGACTCTAACGACAACAGAGGAAGTGATGCGCATAGAAACAGAGATACATACTACGGTCCTTTACTTGCTCCAGGAGTATTTCCATAGCAGGGGTAGGCGATCGTACGCGTCTGACCATTAGCAGTTATGGAAAAGGATTGACCGCAAATTTCTTTATGAAATATTCCGTTTTCAAAAAATGATAATCAGATTGTGAGACAATATAAAGAAATTATGAAACATATGTAACACATGGCAATACAGTGACAAACACTTTACGCCCATTTTTCTCGATAATTACAAGCAGGTGTAGTTTTAGACTCAATAAACGGAGCACACGGACTCTTTGTTCTCATTTCATAAAGACTCCATACAATGATACATTTGTCAATTCAGCGAATGCAAGAGCTAAACTGCCTGCTGAGTATTAAACTGTCAAAGAAGTAAACAGCAACAACAGATGCTATAAGCATTAATCAAAGCCTTTTCGCAGTGACGAGTAAATATAGTGAATTGGAGTTCGCTGCAAAACGACATTGAAAAATTCATGAAAGTTACTTCAAATGACGGAGCTGCATAAAATTGTGGTGCCATTGCTGTATTTTGATTCATATTTTATTATCATTACATTTTTGTGCAACAGCGGCATTTAAAATACCCTCATTAAAAGTTCTTATAGCGTTCAGCAGAGAACGAAATATTAGTATACTTACACATTGGTTAATGCGTATGCCATCGATGTAGTTTACTTCTTTGACAGTTTAATACAGTACAGCCAGTTTAACACTTAAATTTATGGAACTGAGAACTGTATTAACATATGCACTCCTTATGATATCAGAACTGTATTACTATGTACATTCCATGTTCACTGTTTGTTGATGTGATATCTCATATTGATGCCACCTCACCGACATATCGAAGTTTGCATCAGAATTGCAAGTTCCCGTCTAGTGAGGATAGCAGTCATGTGGCATCTGGCGGACCCAATGGAGCCCACCCACTGAGCCACACCTGTAGTGGCTCTGCACTACGAGCGCTCCCTGCCACTACGATATGGGATGGCTGGTGGCAGCGACACAGCCCACTTGTGCTCAGAGCCACATTGCAGTGTGATGCTATGCAGGCACCGCCTCGTCGAGACACCGTATTAGTACAGAGACACTTTTCCTTGTGGGCCCTCTGATAGCTTATTTCTTGATGCATCAATTTTAATCAGTCTTTGTACGTTTAGAGAAATACCGGTTAAGTAAATTTTCTGTTTGCTGTGTTACTTGCTCACTAATCATTTCGGATCCTGTCCCGCTCTCCTACGACATCTGCTGCTGCACCACTCAGCAGCCCAACTCTCCTTAACACTGGGTACAAAGCTGTGCTCAACTATTGAGCCTAAAACTAGATCTGCTTGTAAGTATTGAGATAACTGAATATGCAGTGGTGGTGGTCACGATAAAGCATTGTAATTGTATCTGAGACTCATTTTTCGTATTATCTGTATATTATGACACAGCTTATATCTGACGACGACCTTTTGAAACGCGTAACATTTAATAAAGAACTGTGATGAACGCTTTAGCATAATAGCTGTTTGTGAAGAACTCTGGCGTTATATATAATCCTTAAAGTAATGTTAAGGGTGGAAATCTCTATCAGAAACAGCATTTTACCTCACGCAACCAAAAGCATCAACATGAAATAATTTTTTAGTGAAAAATGCGACTGATACCCGAGTCGAAACAAGGCCCCGGGAGTAGATAACATTCCATTAGAACTATTGACGGCCTTGGGAGAGCCAGTCCTGACAAAACTCTACCATCTGGTGAACAAGATGTAAGAGACAGGCGAAATACCCTCAGACTTCAAGAAGAATATAATAATTCCAATCCCAATGAAAGCAGGTGTTGACAAATGTGAAAATTACCGAATTATCAGTTTAATAAGTCACAGCTGCAAAATACTAACACAAATTCTTTACAGACGAATGGAAAAACTGGTAGAAGCCGACCTCGGGGAAGATCAGTTTGAATTCCGTTGAAATATTGGAACACGTGAGGCAATACTGACCTTACGACGTATCTTAGAAGAAAGATTAAGGAAAGGCAAACCTACGTTTCTAGCATTTGTAGACTTAGAGAAAGCTTTTGACAATGTTGACTGGAATACTCTCTTTCATATTCTAAAGGTGGCAGGGGTAAAATTACAGGGAGCGAAAGGCTATTTACAACTTGTACAGAAACCAGATGGGAGTTACAAGAGTCGAGAGACATGAAAGGGAAGCAGTGGTTGGGAAGGGAGTGAGACAGGGTTGTAGCCTCTCCCCGATGTTATTTAATCTGTATATTGAGCAAGCAGTAAAGGAAACAAAAGAAAAATTCGGAGTAGGTATTAAAATCCATGGAGAAGAAATAAAAACTTTGAAGTCCGCCGATGACATTGTAATTCGGTCAGAGACAGCAAAGGACTTGGAAAAGCAGTTGAATGGAATGGACCGTGTCTTGAAAGGTGGGTATAAGATGAACATCAACAAAAGCAAAACGAGGATCATGGAATGTAGTCGCATAAAGTCGGGAGATGCTGAGGGTATTAGATTAGGAAATGAGACACTTAAAGTAGTAAAGGAGTTTTGCTATTTGGGGAGCAAAATAACTGATGATGGTCGAAGTAGAGAGGATATAAAATGTAGACTGGCAATGGCAAGGAAAGAGTTTCTGAAGAAGAGGAATTTCTTAACACCGAGTATAGACTTAAGTTTCAGGAAGTCGTTTCTGAGAGTATTTGTATGGAGTGTAGCCATGTATGGAAGTGAAACATGGACGATAAATAGTTTAGACAAGAAGAGAATAGAAGCTTTCGAAATGTGGTGCTACAGAGGAATGCTGACGATTAGATGGGTAGATCACGTAACTAATGAGGTATTGAATAGAACTGGGAAGAAGAGGGGTTTGTTGCGCAACTTGACAAAAAGAAGGAATGGGTTACTTGGACATGTTCTGAGGCATCAAGGGATAACAGATTTCGAATAGGAGGGCAGCTTGGAGGGTAAAAATCGTAGAGGGAGACCAAGAGAGCAATACACTAAGCAGATTCAGATGAATGTATGTTGCAGTAAGTATTGGGAGATGAAGACGCTTGCACAGGATAGGGTAGCATGGAGAGCTGCATCAGACCAGTCTCAGGACTGAAGACAACAACAACAACAACTACTACTACTACTACTACAACAACAACAACCCTCAGGGTGGCTATGATATACCAGAAATGAAGTTAAGGAACTCTCCTGTTTGCTACAGCAACACCAGCAAACAGTAGCAGACTCCTGTTCCGCAAGTCAGATTGACTGAGTACGATTATAGAGAATGAGGGCTGTCCTTCCAGACTTGCATGGGACACATGACGATGCCTTCGTCTCAGATGAAGAACTTCGTCCAAACAACGTACTAGTTTCAATTGCTTTTTCGAAATATCAAGGTAAGTAGAAATAAACTGTGCTGTTATCGCCGCCGGTGATTTTCTCAAAGGCTTCCGTCGCCTCTGGAGAGCCTCCAGCAGCCTGCTGGCCAGTGCCTACTGCCTGGCTGTGGCTATCAGCAGTTTGACACTTGCGCCTCGGTATACTGCCCATCTCTCCGCCGTCGATAGTAACTTACGTCCCGAGGGCGGCGATAACGAGCCGGCGAATACAATTCTGCGATACGGCTGGTGCGGCGCGGGGTGTGCCGTAAGTAAGTCAGAGCCTGTGGCGGTTCCCGTGGGAGACATCTGGCGGGAAGCGCGGCCTGCGCCGTATCTGCCCCTGGGGCCTTCGGCAGGCGGCTGCCGTGCCACAGCATTCCACAGCCAACGCCCGTGAGCGGTGGCTTTCTCCCCGCCTTATCGTCGCCACCGTAACAGCGGCTGGGAGCATCCCTAATATTTCTCCATGAAATACGTCCTGCGAGGGTGGTTTGGTGAGTCTGGTAAAAAAGGAAGAAAAATGTTTTTTTCGTAAACAAATCACCTTACTTTTCGACATAGTCCGTTTTAAAGGATGTACACTTAGTCCAGCAGTCCTACGTGTTTTTCAACCCATCATAAAAATAGGTTCTGTCAGACTTTGCAAAATACTCGCTGACTGCAACTATCTGTTCCTCGTTTGATGTAAACTCCTTGCCAGCAAGCAAAGTTTCAAGACAGGGAAAAGGAAGTAGTCACTTGAGACTATGACTGATGAACAGAAACCGATTCAATGTTGAATTCGTGCATGTTCGCTACTGTTCTCACTGATGGCGGTGCGTTATCCTAGTGAAAGAGCACTATTGTGTGCGAACCTTTGTCATTTTTAAGCTAACCCAAGTTTCAAACGATCCAAGAATGGAATATAACGGAGTTCACTTGTATGTAGGCTGTTTAGGTTTTTATGTTGGTAACGCCACGTAGCGCTCTTTGTGAAAATCACTGGCTGTGCTGTGTGCAATCTGTGGATGGTTGGCATTGTTGGAGTATTCCCTACTGTAGTGTTGGGAAGTTGCATGTGAACAGTGCATAGCGTTGTGCAGTTGCAGGTGAACCACCAGCAGTGGTGGATGTGGAAGGAGAGATGGCAGAATTTTGAGAGCGGACGATCTGGACATGTGTGTCCGCCAGAAAAAGAAAATTTGTAAGACTAGATGTCGTGAACTGATACATATATAATGACTTTTGAACATCATTAAGGTAAATACATTCTTTGTTCTCTATCAAACTCTTTCATTTGCTGACTATGCCTATCAGTAGTTAGTGCCTTCCGTAGTTAGAATCTTTTATTTAGCTGGCAGTATTGGCGCTCGCTGCATTGCAGTAGTTCGAGTAACGAAGATTTTTGTGAGGTAAGTGATTCATGAAAGGTATAGGTTATTGTTAGTCAGGGCCATTCTTCTGTGGGGATTACTGACAGGCAGATTGCGTTGCGCTAAAAATATTGTGTGTCAGTTTATTCATGATCAGAATAAGTAAAGAGAGAAATGTCTGAGTACGTTCAGCTTTGCTCAGCTGTTTGAAAATCAAATAACGTAAGAGGTTTATCAGCACAGTAATTTATAATTTTCCAAAGGGGACGTTTCAGTCATAGTTCTACCTCCTCCCAAGCAACCTATGCGGATTATTCCATGCGAATCCTAAAATTACCATCACGTTAGCAGCTGACAAAATGGTCTCTATCTTCTTCGGTCCTCTTTCACCAGGCTTTGTCCATTATTTTGACTGCTGCTCTGACTCTGCTGTGTAATTCTGGATCCATATGTCATCAACAGTCACCAGTCAGCGCAAAAAATCTTGCGCGCTGGCAGACATTGTACTGAAATATTGTGCCGGATGTGCATTTGGTCGACTGTGAGCAACTGCCTCACCTATCAGGCACATGGCGTCTTCACAGCCAATCCTCCGTGCAGGATACTATGCGCTTGCTCAGTTGGCGTGCCTACAGCCTCACGAACCCCACAATTTCTGGTTTCCTGTCAGACAGATCACAGTTCGCAATAATTGATGGAAAGGCCTCGAGTAAAACACAAGTGATTTCTAGCGTTCCCCAAGGTAGTGTTATAGGCACTTTGCTGCTTCTTTTCTATATAAACGGTTTGAGAGACAATCTGAGAAGCCATCTTAGGTTGTTTGCCGATGTCGCTGTCGTTCATCGACTAATAAAGTCATCAGAAGATTAAAACAAATTGTAGAACGATTTAGAAAAGATATCTGAATGGTGCGAAAATTGGTATTCGACCCTAAATAACGAAAAGTATGAGGTCATCCACATGAGGTGTAAAAGGAACCCGTTAAATTTCCGTTACACGATAGATCCATCAGATCCAAAGGCCGTAAATTCAACTAAATACCTAGGAATTACAATTACGAACAACTTAAATTGGAAGGAACACATGGAAAATGTTGTGGGGAAAGCTAACCAAAGATGGTGTTTCAATGACAGGACACTTAGAAAATGTAACAGATCTACTAACGAGACTGCCTACACTACGATTGTCCGTCCTCTTTTTTACAATACTGCTGCGCGGTCTGGGATCCTTACCAGATAAGGTTGACGGAGTACATCGAAAAAGTTCAAAGAGGAGCAGCAAATTTTGTATTATCGCGAAATATGGGGGAGAGTGTCATTGAAATGATACAGGATTAGGGCTGGACATCTTTAAAAGAAAGGCGTTATTTGTTTCGACAGAATCTTCTCACGGAATTCCAATCACGAACTGTCTCCTCCGATTGCGAAAATATTTTGTTGACACCGACCTACATAGGGAGAAAAGATCACCACGATAAAATAAGCAAAATCATAGCTCGTACGAAACATGTAGGTGTTCGTTCTTTCCGCGCACTATACGAGATTGGAATAATAGAGAATTGTGAAGGTGGTTCGATGAATCCTCTGCCAGGCACTTAAATGTGATTTGCAGAGAATCCAAGTAGATGTTGATGTAGATATTTAGTTCCGATATCATGGATTTTGTCAATGGTTTCCTTTGTGGTGACATCAATTCTATGGTCGGAGCGCGTGTTGTTTTCGGGGCTTCAGCGACCATTTTGAATATATTAATTCAGAAGCAAATGATCTTCAATGACGGTTCAGAGTCCGCGTAAACTTCATGTAACCCTGTTTTTGATTTTTGTGGCAGTCGAACCCTTCAAATTTAATTGATGAGTAACGATACGAATCTCAGTTTCCTCCACTTTCAATCTAAGTGAACGCACTGACCAATTCAGACGATTGTCAACAATGATCTCTATGCTGTACATTGCTGAAATTCTTCGTACGATGCTTGGGAGATAATCAAGCTTAGAAACCATGAAAGCGCAAAAAAGTGCTCCATTATGAGATTTTTACTCTGCAGCGGAGTATGCGCAGTTATGAAACTTCCTGGTACATTAAAACTGTGTGCCGGACTGAGACTCGAACTCGGGACGTTCGCCTTTCGTGGGAAAGTGCTGTACCAACTAAGCTACCCAAGCACGACTGACGCCACGTCCTAACACCCGTACTTCCGCCAGTACCTCTTGTCCTACCTTCCAAATTTCACAGAAGCACTCCAGCGAACCTTGCAGAACTGGCACTCCTGGAAGAAACGATATTGCGGTGACATGGCTCAGCCACAACCTGGGGGATGTTTTCAGAATCAGATATTCTGGAAACATCTCCAGGCTGTGGCTAAGCCATGTCTGCCAGGAAGTTTCGTAAGTGCTCCACTCTCTCATTGAAGTTTGTCACACTTATCAAACCACCCTTGTAACATCTGCATTCGTTGTGAAATACCTAGTAGCTGTTAGTTTATACATTTTGATTATTGACTCGAAATCTATCACCAATTGAAGTTAAAATGTAGGCTGGATCACCTTCAACCCTGCGAAAGCACTAAAATTTTTAATTTTAACTTAACCAAAGTCTGACAGACATACTAATATTAAACCATGCCAAAATTAGCTTAAGAAGAGCCATGAGTGAAGTTATCAACGAATTCTGGAAGTTGTCACCTTATTTTTAATCAGTAAACGGATTGAAGCCATCGGTCAAGACACACTGTAACCACAGCGGCACTGAAACGGAGGGAGACTCAGAAAAGTACGAAACGCTAAACGTATTTTTTCAAAGTTGTTTTACCAAGGAAGATCACACTGCAATATAACTTTTAAATCATCACACTAGCCGAAGAACGGTCTGTGAGCATGAGATAGAAAAGCAAATGAAATCGCTCAACAGAGGGAAGGCAACTGGACCTGACTATACCAATGCGACTTTACACGGAGTATGCGAAAGAACTTTTCCGTCTTCTAGCAGAGGTGCACCGGAGGTTGCCAGAGAAGCGAAGCATCCCTGATGATTGGAGGAATGCAAAGGTAATACCCATTTATAAGAAGGGTCGTCTAAGAGACCAACAAAACCATAGGTCTACATCGCGGACCGCGATCAGTTGCAGAATTTAGGAACATGTTTTATGTATTACGACATTTCTGTACATGAATTATGACATTTCTGTAGGAATCAACATGGCTTCCGAAAACAACGATCCTGTGAGATACAGTTCGGTCTGTTCATCAACTAGACCCAGAAGATGATAGATACAGGCGCCTAAGTGGATACCGTGTTCATTTACTTCCGTAAGGCATGCAATAGAGTCCAGCACTGCTGCTTGATGAACAAAGAACACGTTTGCAGAACATATGATCAACTGTCTGATTAGATTCAAGAGTTTCTAGCAAAAGACAAACAGGAAACAGACAACCGTGATTTTCCACAATGTATATGAATATCTGAATAACAGACAACATCGTAATTTCCATGACACTTTTCGTGGATGTTGCCGTTGTATAAAGGAAGTCGTAACGTCAGTCGTAACGCTTGGTTCAAGGAATGTTCACGGCTTCTCAATTTAAAAAAGAAATAGCGTATTGCGTACAGGTAGGAAGAAAGTCCGATTATTGTAATGTCACGCGATTTCAGAACAGTCACTGGAAGCAGTTATTTCCATGAAATATCTATGAGGACGCTTACGGACCGATTTCAAGTGAATCGTTCCCATAAAATTGAAGGCAGGATAGCAAATGGCGGACCCACATTCATCAGTAAAATCCACAGGATATCTATTCCGTAAACATGGCAGTTACCTTACAAAAGTATCGTTCGACCAATATTTGAATATTGCTCGTCAATATGGGATCCATCCCAGACAGGATTGATAGAGAAGATAAACTCAAGGAGGAGCACCATGTTTGGTCACAGGTTCATTCAGTAAACATGAGAGTGTCACGGAGATGACCAACAAACTCAACTAGCAGACGTTGCAGGAGAGGCATTTTGCATCACGGAATGATCTACTGCTAAAATTCCGAGAGCTCACGTTTCTGGAGCATCTACAAATATACAGGCTCAGGCAGCTAATACGGACCACCCCTAATATATCCAGAATGAATAAAGGTAAATAGAGGTGCAGGTTTCACAGAGTTATAGGGAACAATATGGTGTATATCCTGAGGTTCGCAAGTGATTCTTATTGTTCGTAGTAGTCGATTTACCATACCGACTTTGTGTTTTTCTTATCGAGCTATAGAATTTTGCCAGTGTCATTTGAATGACATTTCTAAGAGAACATCAACGACATGTGTGAGCTTCATCAAATAGTATCAACACAGGAGAAACGCGAACCACTCTCCAGCGGTCAGTAGAAGAGGTTCCATCAACGTCTGCCCTATTACACCAAATGTGAGCTAGCGTCTTACTCTGGTATGATTCTTTTATTTACCTGTACGTCTGGAGGCCACCAGTTTGTGTTCTATGCTACTACACTAGACTCTCGCTAATTCGACGATTCCTGGCACATATGGGATAACGGAAGTGTCGGATTATTGAGTGTCTGAAATTTATTGTATTCATTTATTTTGTTTCTTATTTATTTTGAAAACATAAGGGATATGGTGTACTGTACTTTATTAAACCGAAGAATACAGTTTTAAAACATAGAGGATATACTTTATAAATCCAAAAATACATTTATTTTCAAAGAAAACTGAGTCCTTGCGTGTATACTGCACATAATTATACAGTCGTATCACTCACTATGAAACATGTCCCTAAATTTTAATTGTGGCAATGACGATACGTGACGGTGGCATGCTTTATCACGCAACCGCTTTACAAGCATTACGTCGGTACTGCATGTTTCCGGTTGTTGCATAATGTACTCCAGAAAGGCTTCGGCAGCTTCAGCAAGAGCAGTGTGAGGAATCTTCATGCTCTCTCTTCCTGTGTCCTCTTCTGCATCACTTTCATCATTACTTTCTTGCACACCTTTGATTATTTCTTCGTCTCTTAAATTTTGGTCCGTATTACCGTTATCCTCATTCAGCCACATAGTGACATTTTCTTCATCAAATTTTTTCTCCTCCTGGAAGGTTGTAGAACACGTCCGTGTACAAAGTAATTGATAGTTCCGAACTGACTGATTCATCGCTGTCACTCACTACTGGATCAAACTCGACATCAATGGATGGCCACAATTTTCTCCACCTCTTCATTATGGTAGCGCTCTCCACTTTATCCCATGCTTCGGCTACTTGGAATACAACATCACATATGTCAATTGCTTTCCACGCCTTCAGCATAGTCTCGACACAGTCATTTTCACTTTCGCTCAGCAAGGAGACGATAAGTGAATGTCAATAATGACGTTTAATTCATTCCAAAATTCCCTGGGCCATGGGGTGAATTAGGGCTGTCAGATTGGGTGGAAGAAAGGGTGCTTGTAGTTGTATACCACCGGACTTTAAAGAAACATCTGAAGAATGACTGGGAGCATTGCCAACTATAAAAACAGCTTTCATTTGAAACTTTTTCTTCTTTAGCTTTTTTATCACTGCTTTTATCACTGTTTCATGTAACCACGGAGAGAATATTTGTCTGTCCATTCACGCTTACTTCTGCGAGCAATACTGCAGTAGTAGAGTATTTATGTCAGTGTGTTGCAAACAACGTTGATGTTGGGATTTTCCAATCACCATAAGCAGTTGTTTATGACTTACATTTGCATTAAAACAGGACATTAACGTTACTCATTGTTTCTGTTGCTTGTAACCATAAGCTTCCATCTCGTTCTTGGCAGCTAATGTTTTTGAAGGAAGCATCTTGTAAAAGAGTCCTATTTTATCAGCATTATACAAGATTCCGCAATTTAATCTTGTTCCTCTATTATCTTCCGTATCTTGCTTAAAAACTCATCAGCAACCTTATCGTTAGCTGAGCGACTTTCCCCAGTGACTGTCAGCTGGCAAATGCCATGTCGTTTTTTTCCAGTTTGATAGCCAACCTTCGTTCGCTGCAAACAAGTTACTGCCGCCAAGTTGTTTGTTAAATGCAGCTCCTATTTCCTTTATTATCGGGCGACTGACTGTAATTCCTTTACTGCGTTGTTGTATGAACCATCTATAAACAGCTAGCTACGTCCAGTTCTTCATTCTCATTCGTTTGCATGAACTTCCGTTTTCCCAACTCACTACCCATTTGTGTTGAGTACTGTCGAATAGCATCTTTCTTTCTGACGTAATAGTTGCTCGTCCAACATTGAACTCAGCAGAAATGGCTTTCTGCGAAGAATCTCAATTTAACTTATCTAAAATTTCGAGTTTCTGATTGAGGTGTAGCGATCTCAATGGAACACAAATCTCACCATCTAGTCCTGTCTTCCCACCATCTTTCTGTGTAGACTCTGTTCCAGTTCACGCCTCTGTTCTCAACACGTTCCTCCACACTCTTCACCCATCTATCCCTTGGTCGTATTTTGATGAAGTCTGACACGAAGTAATTAAACAGCACTTGTATTTTAACGGCGGTAAGAGATGGAGTACATTTTATTTAGAACACTGACGTAGGTGGGCAATGAGAATGATGCGAGCGGTCCTAGGCGCTACAGTCTGGAACCGCGCGAACGCTACCGTCGCAGATTCGGATCCTGCCTCGGACATGGACGTGTGTGATGTCCTTAGGTTGGTTATGTTTAAGTAGCTCTAAGTCTAGCAGACTGATGACCTCGGATGTTGAATCCCATAGTGCTTAGAGCCATTTGAATCACTTTTGAACGAGCCCCACGACGACAGAAACTGTCGTCCTTGTGCAGTTGTTTTACAATAGCGGAGTTGATAGTTTTTGTGAAAAAGACAGACAGGTTCTGAGACTTCTCTGTGAGCGGAGAGAAAGTGTTTGTGTGCCCTATCTTGTGCGCAATAGAGAGGCACTAAGACTCCGACTGATCATCGAGTAGATGTGCCAGCGCATTTTTGTGAACTGTATATTCGTCACTCTGCAAGCAAGAAAAAGCTCTAAAAGCAGTTGAACGCAAGAAGTTATTTTTAATCTCGTGTGCTTCTAGTAATGCTCTTTCTTTATATGGCCAGTGGGCAAACAGCTGACCTCATTCGCAAACTGTACGATACCTGAGGAAGTTCCCAAAAAATTGTTCAAATCTGTGTGAAATCTTATCGAACTTAACTGCTAAGGTCATCATTCCCTAAGCTTACACACTACTCAACCTAAATTATCCCAAGGACAAACACACATACCCATGCCCGAGGGAGGACTCAAACCTCCGCCGGGATCAGCCGCACAGTCCATGACTGTAGCACCTCAGACCGCTCGGCTAATCCTGCGCGGCAGGAAGTTCTCAGAGAGGAGTACTACGAACAATATTAATCGAAGTGGGTAGGCAGGTTTAAGAGCTGCAGCGAGCGTCTATCGACAGTGCTGGAGCCGCAATCAGACAGTCTGCAGCAGTCACTTTCGCTATCGTTTTTAATATGGTGATACTGCTGCTCGGCAGAGTACAGAGCCTTAATTCAATAAATACGCTAAGTTCCACTGTAAGTAGACTGTTTAGGTTTTTATATTGGTAACGCCACGTAGCGCTCTGTATGAAAATCACTGGCTGTGCTGTGTACAGTCCGTGGCTGGTTGGCATTGTTGAAATATTGTCTATTATAGCGGGCAGTTGTATGTGAACAACGCAGGGCGTTGCGCAGTTGGAGGTGAGTCGCCAGCAGTGGTAGATGTGTAGAGAGACATGGCAGAATTTTAAGAGCGGACGATTTGGACGTGTGTCCGCCAGAAAGAGTAAATTTGTAATACTGGATATTATGAACTGATTATATATAAGTTGTTGTTGTTGTTGTGGTCTTCAGTCCTGAGACTGGTTTGATGCAGCTCTCCATGCTACTCTATCCTGTGCAAGCTTCTTCATCTCCCAGTACCTACTGCAACCTACATCATTCTGAATCTGCTTAGTGTGTTCATCTCTTGGTCTCCCTCTACGATTTTTACCCTCCACGCTGCCCTCCAATGCTAAATTTGTGATCCCTTCATGCCTCAGAACATCTCCTAACAACCGATCCCTTCTTCTAGTCAAGTTGTGCCACAAGCTCCTCTTCTCCCCAATTCTATTCAATACCTCCTCATTAGTTATGTGATCTACCCATCTAATCTTCAGCATTCTTCTGTAGCACCACATTTCGAAAGCTTCTATTCTCTTCTTGTCCAAACTATTTATCGTCCATGTTTCACTTCCATACATGGCTACACTCCATACAAATACTTTCAGAAACGACTTCCTGACACTTGAATCTATACTCGATGTTAACAAATTTCTGTTCTTCAGAAACGCTTTCCTTGCCATTGCCAGTCTACATTTTATATCCTCTCCACTTCGACCATCATCAGTTATTTTGCTCCCCAAATAGCAAAACTCCTTTACTACTTTAAGTGTCTTACATCCTAATCTGATTCCCTCAGCACCACTCGACTTAATTCGACTACATTCCATTATCCTCGTTTTGCTTTTGTTGATGTTCATCTTATATCCTCCTTTCAAGACACTGTCCAATTCGTTCAACTGCTCTTCCAAGTCCTTTGCTGTCTCTGACCGAATTACAATGTCATCGGCGAACTTCAAAGTTTTTATTTCTTCTCCAGGGATTTTAATACCTGTTCCGAATTTTTCTTTTGTTTCCTTTACTGCTTCCACAATATACAGATTGAATAATATCGGGGATAGGCTACAACCCTGTCTGACTCCCTTCCCAACCACTACTTCCCTTTCCATGTCCCTCGACTCTTATAAGTGCCATCTGGTTTCTGTACAAATTGTAAATAGCCTTTGGCTCCCTGTATTTTACCCCTGTCACCTTTAGAATTTGAAAAAGAGTATTCCAGTAAACATTGTCAAAAGCTTTCTCCAAGTCTACAAATGCTAGCAATTTGCCTTTCATTAATCTATTTTCTAAGATAAGTCGTAGGGTCAGTATTGCCTCAACATTTCTACGGAATCTGAACTGGTCTTACCCGAGGTCAGCCTCTACCAGTTTTTACATTCGTCTGTAAAGAATTCGTGTTAGTATTTTGCAGCTGTGACTTATCAGACTGATAGTTCGGTAATCTTCACATCTGTCAACACCTGCTTTCTTTGGGATTGGAATAATTATGTTCTTCTTGAAGTCTGACGGTATTTCACCTGTCTCATACATCTGGGTCACCAGATGGTAGAGTTTTGGCAGGATTGGCTCTCCCAGGGCTGTCAGTAGTTCTAATGGAATGTTGTCTACTCCCGGGGCCTTGTTTCGACTCAGGTCTTTCAGTGCTCTGTCAAACTCTTCAAGCAGTATCGTATCTCCCATTTAGTCTTCATCTACATTCTCTTCCATATCCAGAATATTGTCCTCTAGTATATCGCCCTTGTATAGACCCTGTATATACTCCTTCCATCTTTCTGCTTTCCCTTCTTTGCTTATAACTGGGTTTCCATGTGAGCTCTTGATATTCATACAAGTGGTTCTCTTCTCTCCAAAGGTCTCTAATTTTCCTGTAGGCAGTATCTATCTCACCCCTAGTGAGATAAGCCTCTACATCCTTACATTTGTCCTATAGCCATGTGTGTATATATATATATATATATATATATATATATATATATATATATATATATGACTTTTGAACACTTATAACGTAAATACATTGTTTGTTCTCTATCAATATCTTTCATTTGCTTAGTATGCCTATCAGTAGTTAATGCCTTCAGTAGTTTGAATCTTTTATTTAGCTGGCGGTAGTGGCGCTCGCTGTATTGCAGTAGTTCGCGTAACGAAGATTTTTGTGAGGTAAGTGATTTTTGAAAGGTATAGGTTAATGTTAGCCAGGTCCATTCTTTTGTAGGGATTTTTGAAAGTCAGATTGCGTTGCGCTAAAAATATTGTATGTCAGTTTAGTTTTGATCGGAATAGGTAAAGAGCGAAATGTATGAGTTCGTTCAGTTCTGTTCAGCTGTTTGAATATCAAATAATGTAAGAGGTTTATCAGCACAGTAATTCATAAATTTTTCTAAGGGGACGCTTCACCGTGCTATTGGGCTGTATTCTGAAGCTGTCGGATTCATTTGGTAGTTGGTTACTTTTTCTTGCTATAACTCGACGACATCCTTTTTGTCAAAATATAGTCAGATTCCGTTACTGCGCAATTTTAGAGGGCGACAAGTTCAATACGAATTAATACAAGGCCAAACTCAGAGAGATGGTTACAAATAGGGGATATTCTTGTCAATCGGAACTTTTAACTGAATCAAGAAAATGGTTTTGACAAATTTGTACATACTGATATATGTATTCTTTTTT
Source organism: Schistocerca serialis cubense (assembly GCF_023864345.2). Lineage (NCBI taxonomy): Eukaryota > Metazoa > Arthropoda > Insecta > Orthoptera > Acrididae > Schistocerca > Schistocerca serialis. The sequence goes on along the minus strand of NC_064642.1, from coordinate 486,415,736 downwards.
TATAATTTATCACCCCTTTCACATTTTCTTCGCGTATGCATTTCGTGAATCTTCTTGGGAGTCTCCTAGTTTTCCATTCTCTTAAAAGTGTTCATTGCTTCTTAGCCTTGATGTTTATATCCAGCTATTGCAAGGGTTCCTCTTTCACTACTTTCTTCATCTCTTCACTCCTTACCTCCTTGTTACTCGTATCCTACTTCTGAAGAACTTGATTTCACATGTCTAACATGCTTACACCTCTTTCGTTCATTACCCATGTTTCAGAAGCATAGCCTAGGATTGAGATGTAGTACCTCTTACCAATCCTTTTCTGCTTTTTTGTGAGACGTCTTTATTTCATGCAAATCTCCTAGCGCTTCACAGGAATGTTTCTGCCTGTCTAGCAGGTTCACTGATCTCTTTCCCCTTTCTTCCGTTTTCATCTGTTACACTATCTAAGTACGTTACACTTGTTGGGATAGGATCTCAGATTTGTTGGCATTAAATTTTAATCCATATTGTCTCATAGTTTCTTCCAAGCAACCAGCTGTTCCTGAACATCACCGCCCTGTTTCCCCAGATCATCAAGTCATCATCGATTACTGTTGCTTGTCATCTTGTCCTCTCCAGATATTTCCGAAATCTTAGTATCTTAAAGAGAGACATGTGATATAAAATATTGTATATAATACACTCTCTGTTTATTTGATCCCAAAGGAAATATGTGCTATAACTTGTTCCTGAAACTTAATGGTAAGGGATGAACTAGAAACTTTACGGTCTCTGCTAACAGTAAAATCAGTGTCTTAAATACCTAATTTCTTTTGAATGCATTATGGGAACAGCAGTGATCAATGTCTTGTAAATAATTACTATTAAAAGCAGTCTTGATCACGATATATTTAACAAGGTGACCGGTTCGACCACTACTGTGGTCATCTTCAGACCTACAAGATGTATACAAAGCACTAATTAGAGGGCTACATGCATTAATGAAAATACATAGAGTTATACGGTTATAAAGCTATAAAACGTTGAATTACCATTGAGTAGGAACCCCTTTCTGTTGGAGAATCACAACTGGGGAAACCAGTGCACGTCTTACTTTATATAATGGCGGCTCCACCCACTTCTGACTGCATGATGTCATTATTAACCAATGAGTTATAAGTCGAATTACAATTTAAAATTTCTTAGTTAAAAGAACATTGTCAAGAATTAGAAATAAATACACACTAAACTTAGCTTATTAAACAGCTATTGTCAATTAAAAAGCGTTAAAAATATTTAAATATGTAGGAAAATGAACTTCAGTTTGGCAGTACATGGGTTGCCCTCTCGTGGCCTGTCAGTGAACCATTTGGAACCACTGGTTGCTATGGTGAAGTTAGACGCCGTTGCAAAGATGAAGAAGCAAGCTTTTTCCACTGAAGTTGTTGTAGAGTCGATAGTCGAACTAGTGGTTGCCATGGTGAGGACAAACGCCGATGCAAAGATGTGGCAGCAGGCTTCTATGGTGAGGATATATCAGCTACATATTATTGTAGCTTACTCTTTTCGTTTCAATAAAGACAAGTTACTGCTCAATAATACATCGTCTGACGCCACAGTCGTTTCCATTCCACTTCGCAACAACTTCGTTGGAAAGAAGCCTGCTGCCACATCTTTGCATCGGCGTTTGTCCTCACCATGGCAACCACTAGTTCGACTATCGACTCTACAACAACTTCAGTGGAAAAAGCTTGCTTCTTCATCTTTGCAACGGAGTCTAACTTCACCATAGTAACCAGTGGTTCCAAATGGTTCACTGACAGGCCACGAGAGGGCAACCCATGTACTGCCAAACCGAAGTTCATTTTCCTACATATTTAAATATTTTTAACGCTTTTTAATTGACAATAGCTGTTTAATAAGCTAAGTTTAGTGTGTATTTATTTCTAATTCTTGACAATGTTCTTTTAACTAAGAAATTTTAAATTGTAATTCGACTTATAACTCATTGGTTAATAATGACATCATGCAGTCAGAAGTGGGTGGAGCCTCCATTATATAAAGTAAGACGTGCACTGGTTTCCCCAGTTGTGATTCTCCAACAGAAAGGGGTTCCTACTCAATGGTAATTCAACGTTTTATAGCTTTATAGCCGTATAACTCTATGTATTTTCATTAATGCATGTAGCCCTCTAATTAGTGCTTTCTATACATCTTGTAGGTCTGAAGATGACCACAGTAGTAGTCGAAACCGGTCACCTTGTTAAATAAATCGTGATCAAGACTGTTTTTAATGGTAATATATACAAGACATTGATCACTGCTGTTCCCATAATGCATTCAAAAGTAATTCAATTATTGCCTAGTCAGGTACTGGGAGATTACAAGAAGTTTAAAGGGTTACGCACAAAAATTATGAAACTTAATACCAAAATATGTTTTAACAAACAATGCCTGATGAATAATGTGATTCCTAACTATGTAAAAATTAGTTTTAATACCAGATCAAATATAGAAAAGTTTTTACGACAGAAGAGTAGCATTCTGTGGATTAGATCTGAAATTAAAGATGCATATAAAGAAAAAGATGCATTAAATCTTGAAATGTACAATTTACATTTAAAAATTAGCAGTTAGTTGTCACCATTAATATTTTCACAGCTACTTAACTTTACAGATGAGAAAATTAATGCAGTGTGAGAAGCCATTCTTAATAAGCATAATAAGAAAATTGCAGCCCTCGTTAGTCACCAAAATATGTGATCACAAGACGTTTCACCAAATGTACATCACTTTCATTCAAGAGTAACCAATCTAACCAAAATTTCTTTTACTCCTGCCGAGACAACACTTTTAAACAAAGGCCTAAAATATAATTTTGCTCCACAATTGAGCAATGCCAATATTAAACGTGTGATTGCTGATGTAAAGATTGCTGCAAATCATGCACAATTTAGTAGGTCTGAAGTATGTGACATTGCACGTAAAACTAAGAATGTTATTACTAATGAAAAAGATAAAAATAAACATAATAATGAATTAAAACTTGTAAAGCAAATCAACCAGAAGTTAATAACTAATAAAGCTATTGCAATCAAGGCAGATAAAGGGAATACTCTAGTAATTGTTAGCGAAGACGATTATGTTTCTAAAACTTTACAATTTTTTAATGCTAATGGAATAACTGAGGTTAATAAAGACCCGACTTCAAGATTTCAAACAAAAATTAGAAAACTGATTGATGATAATGACTCTTTACTTTCACCTAAAGATAAAATAACACTTAAAGTTATGAACCCCACTTTACTTAAGTTGAGATCGCAAATCAAATTACACAAACCAAACTTACCAATTCGTCTAATTGTTAACAATACCAACTGTCCCTCTTATAACCTAAACAAAAAGCTCAATCAAATCTTAAAATCCTTCTATGTTTATGAAGAAAATTATAGTATTAAAAACAGTTTCGAATTAACTAAGTTAATTTATGATGTGGATATTCCAAAAAACGCAAGGTTTGCATCGTTGGACATCACAAATCTTTGCACGAATATACCTATTCAAGAGACTATCTCTATTATTAATGATAACTTAACGCATCACAAAATCATGAGCCCCAAAGAAATAGTAGAATTCATCGAACTGTTAAGAATTACTCTAGATTTTAATTATTTTTCTTTTAATAATAAAATATAAATACAAGAAGATGGACTTGCAATGGGAAATTCCCTGGCTAGCACTATAGCAGATATCTTCGTCAACTATGTTGAAATCCAATTTTTCAAAAATAATCCAGAAATAACAAATAAAATTATATTTTACAAAAGATATGTTGATGACACACTGCTATTATATAACGGCTCTAAGGAAGAAATTGACGCTTTCGCTAACAACTTAAATAATTTACATCCAAAACTTGTATTTACAGTAGAACATGAAAGTAAAAATAGTATTAATTTCCTTGACCTCACAATTACAAAACAGAATGGAAGACATAATATTTCTATTTATAGAAAACCCACATCAACCGACGTAATAATAAATGCTACATCATGCCATCCATTAAGATACAAAATGGCATTTTTTTAAACTATGATACATAGGATACTGAAATTACCTCTCCAACATTTTGCAATCCAAAAGGAAATTGATACATTAAAACAGATAGCAGTTGCTAACAATTATAATTCCCATCAGGTTGATCTGTTATATAAAAAATTACAAGGAAAAAAATGATGCCGTTATAAATTCCAAGAAGAGATTTACACAAATGACATACATGGGACCTATCTCAGATAAAATAAATAAATTATTTAAGAACACAAGCGTGGCAATAACATTTAAAACTAATAACCCCCTACAGATGAAACTGAAACACACAATTGGAGACTCAAATAGATACCAAAAGTCAGGTGTTTATAAAATAATATGTAATGACTGTGAGAAACAGTATATTGGCCAAACTGGCCGAAACTTTTTAACACGTTTCAGAGAACATACTACTGGTGCTGCACATATCAAATCAATATTCGGTCAACATCTTGATGAATACAATCATTCTGAGGGTTGCATTTCTAGCAATTTGAAAATATTACATACTGTGCCAAAAGGACCACTGCTAAATACCTTAGAAGAAATTGAAATTTTTTCACTTCACAAAAGTAATCCATTATCTGTTTTAAACGAACAACTTCAGTTCAAAGACAAACATTTCTTTGAGCATTTCGATGATCTGCTTTAGAATGTCTACTCTTCTGTATTTGTTTTAAGAAAAGGTCTTTTAAATTATTAAGACTTTTAGCAAATATTTTATCTTTACATTGTAATTGTATTTTACCAAACATTATTTTATGATTGACTATCTGTTTTAGAATTATTGCTTTTATGCTTTTAGACTGCATTTTGCTAATTCACATCGTTTTATTTTATTTTTGACAATGGCTCATAATTTTATGATTTTAAATTCTTTCATTTTTATTTGCTTATATGACTGGTATGTAACTTGAGGAATAGCAATGCCTTATAAAAAAAAAAAAAAAAAAAAAAGGCACTTGTAATCTTCATATTAACTTCATAGATAATATTTCATATATACGGTCAACTACTTCGTAGCGTATTTGTGCAGCATGTAGTACATATATCAGCTACAGATTATTGTAGCTTACTCTTTTCGTTTCAATAAAGACAAGTTGCTGCTCAATAATACATCGTCTGACGCCACAGTCTTTTCCATTCCACTTCGCAACAACTTCGTTGGAAAGAAGCCTGCTGCCACATCTTTGCATCGGCGTTTGTCCTCACCATGGCAACCACTAGTTCGACTATCGACTCTACAACAACTTCAGTGGAAAAGGCTTGCTTCTTCATCTTTGCAACGGCGTCTAACTTCACCATAGCAACCAGTGGTTCCAAATGGTTCACTGACAGGCCACGAGAGGGCAACCCATGTACTGCCAAACCGAAGTTCATTTTCCTACATATTTAAATATTTTTAACGCTTTTTAATTGACAATAGCTGTTTAATAAGCTAAGTTTAGTGTGTATTTATTTCTAATTCTTGACAATGTTCTTTTAACTAAGAAATTTTAAATTGTAATTCGACTTATAACTCATTGGTTAATAATGACATCATGCAGTCAGAAGTGGGTGGAGCCGCCATTATATAAAGTAAGACGTGCACTGGTTTCCCCAGTTGTGATTCTCCAACAGAAAGGGGTTCCTACTCAATGGTAATTCAACGTTTTATAGCTTTATAGCCGTATAACTCTATGTATTTTCATTAATGCATGTAGCCCTCTAATTAGTGCTTTGTATACATCTTGTAGGTCTGAAGATGACCACAGTAGTGGTCGAAACCGGTCACCTTGTTAAATAAATCGTGATCAAGACTGTTTTTAATAGTAATTACCTAACTTCTTGTCTCAATTAACTATGGTTTACCCTATTAAAACGTAACAGTGAATCATAGTGCGGATTCCGAACGATTTGAACTTTTGCACTGAGTTACACGTATTTAAGCGAAAGATTATACAGGGGTTGTTACCTGCAGTATTTCCACATCTAAAATACGTCAGGAAAAAACACACACACACGCAAGCATGCTAACACACACACACACACACACACACACACACACACACACACACACACACACACAATGAACGTACAGGTTAAGCATCACGTTTGATCTACACACACTCTTTCTGCCATGAACTTACAGGTTATACATCACATTCGATTTCTGTGCCTTGCATGGTGTAAGGCACAAGGAGCTCACAAATTCAATATTTTCTGCATCTACATCGTTTGTTGATGCTTTAAAAGTGACATAATCGTTTCTCAGCATTGAAATTAGTAAAATGGTGTTGGCATTTCAACCTAAAAGTACTGGCTCATAAATCGAACTTATGAACTGACATTTCACAAATTTTTCATTAATGTTCCACTTTAACAACACAAACATAGTAGGGAAGTTGATAATGTTATACACTAGATTAAGGTAACTGGTGTGTTACAAGATTAATATTGCTTTCAGTTTGCATTTCAACTAGACATATTTGAAGTAATGTACAAAGGCAACTTTTGAGAATGGCTGCAATATTTACTAGTCGGAACTGCGGTGCCAAAGCAATCATTTCCCATATTACCTACTAAATAACAAAGAAAATCTAATCATGATGCGAACTATTAACTCATGCACAAGCTTCGCACAAAAATTAAATTGTTTTATTTCTAAAAATATGGCAATGCACAACACACATGTGGTAATAGTGCTATAAATTAGTTGTTCTGTATGACTAAAAAAACAAGAAACTAACACAAGAGGTACATATTAGCACTGCTGATTAAAATTATAGGTGATGCAGCACTTAATGCTGAAGAAACTTCATTTGTTGTACCACACTTTGCAAACGAATGGGCCTTTGAGTTACCTACAGCCACAGTTAAATTATCGGCATTGCTTATCAAAATACACTGGTTGATCTTTTCCTCTCCTGAAATTAAATAAATGATAGATTAGTAAATAAGCATAATTCAATCATGCAGTAAATTCAGTCAAATACATAGACGTTGGTTCTGTAACATACCTTAGCACTAATGTTAATCAAATGTACGGCTTAAACTGATCTTGAAAGGAATTTCCAATGTAAGCAATGTTATTTCCACATCTAAATTAGTCCAAAATCGTCTCTCAAATAGATAAAAAATCAACCATACTTAACAGTGACCCCACACTAGGGTAACAGCTTCATCTTACAGTATAAAATTTTGTCATCCACTAGTTTCACGCAGTGTAAAGCACATGACCCTGCTGTGCAACAACAAACTGATCAGCAGAAAATCATATTCATACTGGTAAGAAATAAGAGCTGCTATGATTTCTGAGTCAGACAAAAATTGCAGTGACCCCATGATATGGTGTTAATTTTATTTTGCAATACAAAATGTTTCTCAACTTCTGATAATGATAAGGAGGCAAGGCGCTGATAGATAACACAAACAAACAGGCATTCAGAACTGAAGTGGTATTTTGAAAACACAAGCGAACTGTATTGTAACTGTACGAATTTGAATTACTATAATTCAGTGTGCCATTTCACCGAAGTGTCTAGTAGTTCTCACAGTGTGATAGCAGTTGACGGCAAAATTTTGAACTGTAGAACGAAGTTAATCCCGTAGCAAGGGGTCGCTGTAA